>NW_028156607.1:0-70080 GCF_964263955.1 Coregonus lavaretus
ATAAGTATTTGATCACCTACCAACCAGTAAGAATTCCGGCTCTCACAGACCTGTTAGTTTTTCTTTAAGAAGCCCTCCTGTTCTCCACTCATTACCTGTATTAACTGCACCTGTTTGAACTCGTTACCTGTATAAAAGACACCTGTCCACACACTCAATCAAACAGACTCCAACCTCTCCACAATGGCCAAGACCAGAGAGCTGTGTAAGGACATCAGGGATACAATTGTAGACCTGCACAAGGCTGGGATGGGCTACAGGACAATAGGCAAGCAGCTTGGTGAGAAGGCAACAACTGTTGGCGCAATTATTAGAAAATTGAAGAAGTTCAAGATGACGGTCAATCATCCTCGGTCTGGGGCTCCATGCAAGATCTCACCTCGTGGGGCATCAATGATCATGAGGAAGGTGAGGGATCAGCCCAGAACTACACGGCAGGACCTGGTCAATGACCTGAAGAGATCTGGGACCACAGTCTCAAAGAAAACCATTAGTAACACACTACGCCGTCATGGATTAAAATCCTGCAGCGCACGCAAGGTCCCCCTGCTCAAGCCAGCGCATGTCCAGGCCCATCTGAAGTTTGCCAATGACCATCTGGATGATCCAGAGGAGGAATGGGAGAAGGTCATGTGGTCTGATGAGACAAAAATAGAGCTTTTTGGTCTAAACTCCACTCGCCGTGTTTGGAGGAAGAAGAAGGATGAGTACAACCCCAAGAACACCATCCCAACCGTGAAGCATGGAGGTGGAAACATCATTCTTTGGGGATGCTTTTCTGCAAAGGGGACAGGACGACTGCACCGTATTGAGGGGAGGATGGATGGGGCCATGTATCGCGAGATCTTGGCCAACAACCTCCTTCCCTCAGTAAGAGCATTGAAGATGGGTCGTGGCTGGGTCTTCCAGCATGACAATGACCCGAAACACACAGCCAAGGCAACTAAGGAGTGGCTCCGTAAGAAGCATCTCAAGGTCCTGGAGTGGTCTAGCCAGTCTCCAGACCTGAACCCAATAGAAAATCTTTGGAGGGAGCTGAAAGTCCGTATTGCCCAGCGACAGCCCCGAAACCTGAAGGATCTGGAGAAGGTCTGTATGGAGGAGTGGGCCAAAATCCCTGCTGCAGTGTGTGCAAACCTGGTCAAGACCTACAGGAAACGTATGATCTCTGTAATTGCAAACAAAGGTTTCTGTACCAAATATTAAGTTCTGCTTTTCTGATGTATGAAATACTTATGTCATGCAATAAAATGCAAATTCATTACTTAAAAATCATACAATGTGATTTTCTGGATTTTTGTTTTAGATTCTGTCTCTCACAGTTGAAGTGTACCTATGATAAAAAATTACAGACCTCTACATGCTTTGTAAGTAGGAAAACCTGCAAAATTGGCAGTGTATCAAATACTTGTTCTCCCCACTGTATGTTTACACTGCCAAAGCAAGTGAAATAGATAATAAACAAAAGTGAAATAAAAAATTAATAGTAAACATTATACTCACAAAAGTTCCAAAATAATTCAGACATTTCAAATGGCATTATGTCTATATACAGTGTTGCAACGATGTGCAAATAGTTAAAGTACAAACGGGAAAATAAATAAACATAAATATGGATTGTATTTACAATGGTGTTTGTTCTTCACAGGTTGTCATTTTCTTGTGCCAACAGGGCACACTGTGCAATCTCTCTCTCACTTTCACTCCCCCCTCTCCTCGTTGCGCTCTCTCCCTCTCTCTCTCTCTCTCTCTCTCTCTCTCTCTCTCTCTCTCTCTCTCTCTCTCTCTCCTTGTCTCTCTCTCTCATTGTCTCTCTCTCTCTCTTTCTCTCTCTCTCTTATTCTCTTTCTCTCTCTCTACTTCTCTCACTGATAGATAAGTGGTTCTATCAGAATATCATTATTACACAAAGGATAGACTGCCCTGTACATGTTCATCTTGATCAACTGACTTTGTGAGAGTGTGTGTTTGTTTGACTTTGGGTCAGTGATTTAAAGTGTTTGTAGGTGTCAGACCGTGAAATGTGCTGATGCTGTAGTGTTATCCATGTTGTGGTGCTATCCATGTTGTGGTGTTATCCATGTTGTGGTGTTATCCATGTTGTGGTGGTATCCATGTTGTGATGTTATCCATGTTGTGGTGGTATCCATGTTGTGATGCTATCCATGTTGTGGTGCTATCCATGTTGTGGTGTTATCCATGTTGTGGTGTTATCCATGTTGTGGTGCTATCCATGTTGTGGTGTTATCCATGTTGTGGTGTTATCCATGTTGTGGTGGTATCCATGTTGTGATGCTATCCATGTTGTGGTGCTATCCATGTTGTGGTGTTATCCATGTTGTGGTGTTATCCATGTTGTGGTGGTATCCATGTTGTGATGCTATCCATGTTGTGGTGCTATCCATGTTGTGGTGTTATCCATGTTGTGGTGTTATCCATGTTGTGGTGGTATCCATGTTGTGATGCTATCCATGTTGTGGTGCTATCCATGTTGTGGTGTTATCCATGTTGTGGTGGTTTCCATGTTGTGGTGCTATCCATGTTGTGGTGCTATCCATGTTGTGATGCTATCCATGTTGTGGTGTTATCCATGTTGTGGTGGTATCCATGTTTTGGTGTTATCCATGTTGTGGTGGTATCCATGTTGGGGTGTTATCCATGTTGTGGTGGTTTCCACCTTGTGGTGTTATCCATGTTGTGGTGTTATCCATGTTGTGGTGGTATCCATGTTTTGGTGTTATCCATGTTGTGGTGTTATCCATGTTGTGGTGGTATCCATGTTGTGGTGGTATCCATGTTGGGGTGTTATCCATGTTGTGGTGTTATCCATGTTGTGGTGGTATCCATGTTTTGGTGTTATCCATGTTGTGGTGTTATCCATGTTGTGGTGGTATCCATGTTGTGGTGGTATCCATGTTGTGGTGTTATCCATGTTGTGGTGGTATCCATGTTGTGGTGGTATCCATGTTTTGGTGTTATCCATGTTGTGGTGTTATCCATGTTGTGGTGCTATCCATGTTGTGGTGGTATCCATGTTGTGGTGTTATCCATGTTGTGGTGGTATCCATGTTGTGGTGGTATCCATGTTGGGGTGGTATCCATGTTGTGGTGGTATCCATGTTGGGGTGTTATCCATGTTGTGGTGTTATCCATGTTGTGGTGTTATCCATGTTGGGGTGGTATCCATGTTGTGGTGTTATCCATGTTGTGGTGTTATCCATGTTGTGGTGGTATCCATGTTGTGGTGTTATCCATGTTGGGGTGGTATCCATGTTGTGGTGTTATCCATGTTGTGGTGCTATCCATGTTGTGGTGGTATCCATGTTGTGGTGTTATCCATGTTGGGGTGGTATCCATGTTGTGGTGCTATCCATGTTGTGGTGGTATCCATGTTGTGGTGGTATCCATGTTGGGGTGGTATCCATGTTGTGGTGGTATCCATGTTGGGGTGTTATCCATGTTGTGGTGTTATCCATGTTGGGGTGGTATCCATGTTGTGGTGTTATCCATGTTGTGGTGGTATCCATGTTGTGGTGGTATCCATGTTGGGGTGGTATCCATGTTGTGGTGCTATCCATGTTGTGGTGTTATCCATGTTGTGGTGTTATCCATGTTGTGGTGTTATCCATGTTGTGGTGGTATCCATGTTGGGGTGGTATCCATGTTGGGGTGGTATCCATGCGTATCCCTCCATTGTGTGTTTCTTGTGTACAACACATTACTCTCTCTCGCCCAATCATAGGCTAATCCATCATCTTCTCATCCCTCTATTTTTTCCTCCAGTTCTTGACTCCCTCCATCTCTCATCTCCCCCCCCCCCCCCCCCCCCCCCGCATGAACACTCATCTCTAGTCTCTTCCTAGGTCTGTAATTTATTACGGAGAGTAGTGATCTGATTTACAGTGGACTTAATGAGAAATACACAGAGGAGAGAGGGAAAAGAGAGAGAGAGAAGTAGAGTGGGAGAAGGACAGAGAGTGGGAAGGGCAGAGAGATTGGGTTGTCCTTCATGCACCCTGGAGTCTTGGTGGTGGTGGTGGGGGGGGGGGTGTATATGTGCAGGAGAGAGGGATGGGAGGGAGGACGAAAGTCTATCTCTCTCCCTCCCTCCCTCCCTCCCTAGTAAGGGCTTCTCTCTCTGATCTATCTGTGTTGTCTGATCAGACAAACGCTTTAACCGGCAAACATCACAGCCGTGAGCAGTGTGGGTGAGGGGTGGGGTGGGGTGTGCCTGCGTGAAGCTGAAGGGTATCTTAGTTGAGGATGCCCACAAAATGAGGTGGAAACTGAGCTGCACTTCCTAACTTCCTGCCAAATGTATGACCATATTAGAGACACATATTTCCCTCATATTACACAGATCCACAAAGAATTTTGATAAACTCCCATATATTTACATTTTACATTTTAGTCATTTAGCAGACGCTCTTATCCAGAGCGACTTACAGGAGCAATTAGGGTTAAGTGCCTTGCTCAAGGGCACATTTACGTAATTTAGCAGACGCTCTTATCCAGAGCGACTTACAAATTGGTGCATTCACCCTATAGCCAGTGGGAAAACCACTTTACACTTTTTATTTTATTTTTTTATTTTTTGGGGGGGGGGGGGGGGGTAGAAGGATTACTTTATCCTATCCCAGGTATTCCTTAAAGAGGTGGGGTTTCAAATGTCTCCGGAAGGTGGTGAGTGACTCCGCTGTCCTGGCGTCGTTAGGGAGCTTGTTCCACCATTGGGGTGCCAGAGCAGCGAACAGTTTTGACTGGGCTGAGCGGGAACTATGCTTCCGCAGAGGAAGGGGAGCCAGCAGGCCAGAGGTGGATGAACGCAATGCCCTCGTTTGGGTGTAGGGACTGATCAGAGCCCGAAGGTACGGAGGTGCCGTTCCCCTCACTGCTCCATAGGCAAGCACCATGGTCTTGTAACGGATGCGAGCTTCAACTGGAAGCCAGTGGAGTGTGCGGAGGAGGGGGGTGACGTGAGAGAACTTGGGAAGGTTGAACACCAGACGGGCTGCGGCATTCTGGATGAGTTGTAGGGGTTTAATGGCACAGGCAGGGAGGCCAGCCAACAGCGAGTTGCAGTAATCCAGACGGGAGATGACAAGTGCCTGGATTAGGACCTGTGCCGCTTCCTGTGTAAGGCAGGGTCGTACTCTCCGAATGTTGTAGAGCATGAACCTGCAGGATCGGGTCACCGCCTTGATGTTAGCGGAGAATGACAGGGTGTTGTCCAGGGTCACGCCAAGGCTCTTCGCACTCTGGGAGGAGGACACAACGGAGTTGTCAACCGTGATGGCAGATCATGGAACGGGCAGTCCTTCCCCGGGAGGAAGAGCAGCTCCGTCTTGCCAGGGTTCAGCTTGAGGTGGTGATCCGTCATCCATACTGATATGTCTGCCAGACATGCAGAGATGCGATTCGCCACCTGGTTATCAGAAGGGGGAAAGGAGAAGATTAGTTGTGTATCGTCAGCGTAGCAATGATAGGAGAGGCCATGTGAGGATATGACAGAGCCAAGTGACTTGGTGTATAGGGAGAATAGGAGAGGGCCTAGAACTGAGCCCTGGGGGACACCAGTGGTGAGAGCACGTGGTGCGGAGACAGCTTCTCGCCACGCCACTTGGTAGGAGCGACCGGTCAGGTAGGACGCAATCCAGGAGTGAGCCGCGCCGGAGATGCCCAGCTCGGAGAGGGTGGAGAGGAGGATCTGATGGTTCACAGTATCAAAGGCAGCAGACAGGTCTAGAAGGACAAGAGCAGAGGAGAGAGAGTTAGCTTTAGCAGTGCGGAGAGCCTCCGTGACACAGAGAAGACCAGTCTCAGTTGAATGACCAGTCCTGAAACCTGACTGGTTTGGATCAAGAAGGTCATTCTGAGAGAGATAGCAAGAGAGTTGGCTAAAGACGGCACGCTCAATAGTTTTGGAAAGAAAAGAAAGAAGGGATACTGGTCTGTAGTTGTTGACATCAGTGGGATCGAGTGTTGGTTTTTTGAGAAGGGGTGCAACTCTCGCTCTCTTGAAGACGGAAGGGACATGGCCAGCGGTCAAGGATGAGTTGATCAGCGAGGTGAGGTAGGGGAGAAGGTCACCGGAGATGGTCTGGAGAAGAGAGGAGGGGATGGGGTCAAGCGGGCAGGTTGTTGGGCGGCCTGCAGTCACAAGTCGCAGGATTTTATCTGGAGAGAGAGGGGAGAAAGAAGTCAGAGCATAGGGTAGGGCAGTGTGAGTAGGACCAGCAGTGTCATTAGACTTAACAAACGAGGATCGGATGTCGTCAACCTTCTTTTCAATGTGGTTGACGAAGTCAACCACAGAGAGAGAGGAGGGGGGGGGGGGGGGGAGGATTCAGCAGGGAGGAAAATGTGGCAAAGAGCTTCCTAGGGTTAGAGGCAGATGCTTGGAATTTAGAGTGGTAGAAAGTGGCCTTAGCAGCAGAAACAGATGAAGAAAATGTAGAGAGGAGGGAGTGAAAAGATGCCAGGTCGGCAGGGAGTTTAGTTTTCTTCCATTTCCGCTCCGCTGCCCGGAGCTCTGTTCTGTGAGCTCGCAATGAGTCATCAAGCCACGGAGCTGGAGGGGAGGACCGAGCCGGCCGGGAGGATAGGGGACACAGAGAGTCAAAGGATGCAGAAAGGGAGGAGAGGAGGGTTGAGGAGGCAGAATCAGGAGATTGGAGGGAGAAGGATTGAGCAGAGGGAAGAGATGATAGGATGGAAGAGGAGAGAGTAGTGGGAGAGAGAGAGCGAAGGTTGCGGCGGCGCATTACCATCTGTGTAGGGGCAGAGTGAGTAGTGTTGGAGGAGAGCGAGAGAGAAAAGGAAACAAAGTAGTGGTCGGAGACATGGAGGGGAGTTGCAGTGAGATTAGTAGAAGAGCAGCATCTAGTAAAGATGAGGTCAAGCGTATTGCCTGCCTTGTGAGTAGGGGGGGACGGTGAGAGGGTGAGGTCAAAAGAGGAGAGGAGTGGAAAGAAGGAGGCAGAGAGAAATGAGTCAAATGTGGACGTAGGGAGGTTGAAATCCCCCAAAACTGTGAGGGGTGAGCCATCCTCAGGAAAGGAACTTATCAAGGCGTCAAGCTCATTGATGAACTCTCCAAGGGAACCTGGAGGGCGATAGATGACAAGGATATTAAGCTTAAATGGGCTAGTGACTGTGACAGCATGGAATTCAAATGAGGAGATAGACAGATGGGTTAGGGGAAAAATTGAGAATGTCCACTTGGGAGAGATGAGGATTCCTGTGCCACCACCCCTCTGACCAGATGCTCTCGGGGTATGCGAGAACACATGGTCAGACGAGGAGAGAGCAGTAGGAGTAGCAGTGTTTTCAGTGGTAATCCATGTTTCCGTCAGCGCCAGGAAGTCGAGGGACTGGAGGGTGAAATACCACAGTGTGCCATCACAGCAGCAAGATTTGTGACATGTTGCCACAAGAAAAGGGCAACCAGTGAAGAACAAACACCATTGTAAATGTAACCTATATTTATGTTTATTTATTTTCCCTTTTGTACTTTAACTATTTGCACATCATTACAACACTGTATATAGACATAATATCACACTTGAAATGTCTTTATTCTTTTGGAACTTCTGAGTGTAATGTTTACTGTTAATTTTTATTGTTTATTTCACGTTTGTTTGTTATCTATTTCACTTGCTTTGGCAATGTAAACATATGTTTCCCATGCCAATAAAGCCCCTTGAATTGAAATGGAATTGAATTGAGGGTGTGTTTTTGGGGAGTAGGGGGTAGAGTGAATATTTTGGGAGTAAGGGGGGTAGAGTAAATATTTTGGGAGTAGGGGGTAGAGTGAATATTTTGGGAGTAAGGCGGGTAGAGTAAATATTTTGGGAGTAGGGGGTAGAGTTAATATTTTGTGAGTAGGGGGTAGAGTGAATATTTTAGGAGTAGGGAGTAGAGTGAATATTTTAGGAGTAGGGGGTAGAGTGCACATTTTGGGAGTAGGGGGTAGAGTGAATATTTTGGGAGTAGGGGGTAGAGTGAATATTTTAGGAGTAGGGAGTAGAGTGAATATTTTAGGAGTAGGGGGTAGAGTGCACATTTTGGGAGTAGGGGGTAGAGTGAATATTTTGAGAGTAGGGGTAGAGTGAATATTTTGGGAGTAGGGAGTAGAGTGAATATTTTAGGAGTAGGGGGTAGAGTGCACATTTTGGGAGTAGGGGGTAGAGTGAATATTTTAGGAGTAGGGGTAGAGTAAATATTTTGGGAGTAGGGGGTAGAGTAAATATTTTGGGAGTAGGGGGTAGAGTAAATATTTTGGGAGTAGGGGTGGGCTGACTGGGGAGAATACATTATAGTGGGTGTGTTTGTGGTAGGGGGTAGGCACGTGCCTCTTGTGTTTTCTTGGAAGGGGTTAGAGGTGTTTTTTGTGTGTGTGGGGGGGGCAGGGGTTTGGAGAGTAGGACGTACTAGACACGTAACCCTCTTTTTTGGAGTCATGGATGAGTCTTTTGTCTCTCTCTCTCGCTCTCACCCTGTCTCGCTCTCTCTCTCAATTCAATTCAATGTTCAATTTAAGGGCTTTATTGGCATGGGGAAATTATTATTATATTTCATTTTTTTAGGGGGTAGATCAGCTTTAATATTGCAGATAGATTGTAACTTCCATCAATGTAATTGTCTGCATCACTTCCAATCCCCCATATGTTTTTTTTCTCGCAAATATATATATATACATACATACATACATACACATTCATATACACATACATACATATACATAAATACAGTTGAAGTCGGAAGTTTACATACACCTTAGCCAAATACATTTAAACTCAGTTTTTCACAATTCCTGACAATTAATCCTAGTAAAAAGTCCCTGTCTTAGGTCAGTTAGGATCACCACTTTATTTTAAGAATGTGAAATGTCAGAATAATAGTAGAGATAATTATTTATTTCAGCTTTTATTTCTTTCATCACATTCCCAGTGGGTCAGAAGTTTACATACACTCAATTAGTATTTGGTAGCATTGCCTTTAAATTGTTTAACTTAGGTCAAACATTTCGGGTAGCCTTCCACAAGCTTCCCACAATAAGTTGGGTGAATTTTGGCCCATTCCTCCTGACAGAGCTGGTGTAACTGAGTCAGGTTTGTAGGCCTCCTTGCTCGCACACGCTTTTTCAGATCTGCCCACAAATTGTCTATACGATTGAGGTCAGGGCTTTGTGATGGCCACTCCAATACCTTGACTTTGTTGTCCTTAAGCCATTTTGCCACAACTTTGGAAGTATGCTTGGGGTCATTGTCCATTTGGAAGACCCATTTGCGACCAAGCTTTAACTTCCTGACTGATGTCTTGAGATGTTGCTTCAATATATCCACATAATTTTCCTTCCTCATGATGCCATCTATTTTGTGAAGTGCACCAGTCCCTCCTGCAGCAAAGCACCCCCACAGCATGATGCTGCCACCCCCGTGCTTCACGGTTGGTATGGTGTTCTTTGGCTTGCAAGCGCCCCCTTTTTCCTCCAAACATAACGATGGTCATTATGGCCAAACAGTTCTATTTTTGTTTAATCAGACCAGAGGACATTTCTCCAAAAAGTATGATCTTTGTCCCCATGTGCAGTTGCAAACCGTAGTCTGGCTTTTTTATGGCAGTTTTGGAGCAGTGGCTTCTTCCTTGCTGAGTGGCCTTTCAGGTTATGTCGATATAGGACTAGTTTTACTGTGGATATAGATACTTTTGTACCTGTTTCCTCCAGCATCTTCACAAGGTCATTTGCTGTTGTTCTGGGATTGATTTGCATTTTTCGCACCAAAGTACGTTCATCTCTAGGAGACAGAACGCATCTCCTTCCTGAGCGGTATGACAGCTGCGTGGTCCCATGGTGTTTATACTTGCGTACTATTGTTTGTACAGATGAACGTGGTACCTTCAGGCATTTGGAAATTGCTCCCAAGGATGAAACAGACTTGTGGAGGTCTACAATTTCTTTTCTGAGGTCTTGGCTGATTTCTTTTGATTTTCCCATGATGTCAACCAAAGCGGCACTGAGTTTGAAGGTAGGCCTTGAACTACATCCACAGGTGCACCTCCAATTGACTCAAATGATGTCAATTAGCCTATCAGAAGCTTCTAAAGACATCATTTTCTGGAATTTACCAAGCTGTTTAAAGGCACAGTCAACTTAGTGTATATAAACTTCTGACTCACTGGAATTGTGATACAGTGAATTATAAGTGAAATAATCTGTCTGTAAACAATTGTTGGAAAAATTACTTGTGTCATGCACAAAGTAGATGTCCTAACCGACTTGCCAAAACTATAGTTTGTTAACAAGAAATTTGTGGAGTGGTTGAAAAACGAGTTTTAATGACTCCAACCTAAGTGTATGTAAACTTCCGACTTCAACTGTACATACTATATACATTTTATGGACACAGTCAATTTTACAACAATTCTATTTTGTTTGTTTTTACTCCTGAACTTCCTCTACCCTCAACCTCGCCGATCATTTTCATGATGTCCATCCGGTTTGCTTCTGTATGCCATATCTTTCTAACTGTGCTCTTTCACAAAAGCTCTCAACCTATAACCTATATACTTATTATGGACACAGTGTGCCTTACATTAGTTATCTTGTTGTTATTAGTTTTTTTGTTGTTGTTATTAGTCCCATCCTTCAACTCCATTAAACACCTCCCATCTATCTCTTAACACCATCCATATTGGATTTCTATTTGCCATATATTTTTCAACTGTACTGTGATGTTTTACAAAAGTTCTGAACCCGTTTCTACAGATTGTAAATTGAAAATAAACATTTTTGCAAAAAGTATTATTATATTATTGATCGATTGACTATGACTTTTCAGATCACCCAGTAGTGCTATCTGCAGGCTTAGCTCCAGGTAAATATTGCAATCCTTCAGCCATTCCTGGACCTGTGTCCAAAAACAAGCTACAAATGGACAGTACCAAAACAATTGATCTAATGATTCTGTCTCTTCGCAGCAAAATCTGCAGAGCTGGGAAGATTGTATCCCCCGTATAAAAAACATTATATTGGTAGCAAGAATTTTGTATAATAATTTAAATAGAAAAATTATACGTTTTGAATCCAGCGTCGTTTTGCATATCAATTCATAAACACTATGCCATGGAATCGGTACATCAAAAATCTCTTCCCAACTATTTTGCAATCTACAGTGGGGAAAAAAAGTATTTAGTCAGCCACCAATTGTGCAAGTTCTCCCACTTAAAAAGATGAGAGAGGCCTGTAATTTTCATCTTAGGTACACGTCAACTATGACAGACAAAATTAGGAAAAAAAATCCAGAAAATCACATTGTAGGATTTTTTATGAATTTATTTGCAAATTATGGTGGAAAATAAGTATTTGGTCACCTACAAACAAGCAAGATTTCTGGCTCTCACAGACCTGTAACTTCTTCTTTAAGAGGCTCCTCTGTCCTCCACTCGTTACCTGTATTAATGGCACCTGTTTGAACTTGTTATCAGTATAAAAGACACCTGTCCACAACCTCAAACAGTCACACTCCAAACTCCACTATGGCCAAGACCAAAGAGCTGTCAAAGGACACCAGAAACAAAATTGTAGACCTGCACCAGGCTGGGAAGACTGAATCTGCAATAGGTAAGCAGCTTGGTTTGAAGAAATCAACTGTGGGAGCAATTATTAGGATATGGAAGACATACAAGACCACTGATAATCTCCCTCGATCTGGGGCTCCACGCAAGATCTCACCCCGTGGGGTCAAAATGATCACAAGAACGGTGAGCAAAAATCCCAGAACCACACGGGGGGACCTAGTGAATGACCTGCAGAGAGCTGGGACCAAAGTAACAAAGCCTACCATCAGTAACACACTACGCCGCCAGGGACTCAAATCCTGCAGTGCCAGACGTGTCCCCCTGCTTAAGCCAGTACATGTCTAGGCCCATCTGAAGTTTGCTAGAGTGCATTTGGATGATCCAGAAGAGGATTGGGAGAATGTCATATGGTCAGATGAAACCAAAATAGAACTTTTTGGTAAAAACTCAACTCGTCGTGTTTGGAGGACAAAGAATGCTGAGTTGCATCCAAAGAACACCATACCTACTGTGAAGCATGGGGGTGGAAATATCATGCTTTGGGGCTGTTTTTCTGCAAAGGGACCAGGACGACTGATCCGTGTAAAGGAAAGAATGAATGGGGCCATGTATCGTGAGATTTTGAGTGAAAACCTCCTTCCATCAGCAAGGGCATTGAAGATGAAACGTGGCTGGGTCTTTCAGCATGACAATGATCCCAAACACACCGCCCGGGCAACGAAGGAGTGGCTTCGTAAGAAGCATTTCAAGGTCCTGGAGTGGCCTAGCCAGTCTCCAGATCTCAACCCCATAGAAAATCTTTGGAGGGAGTTGAAAGTCCGTGTTGCCCAGCGACAGCCCCAAAACATCACTGCTCTAGAGGAGATCT
This sequence comes from Coregonus lavaretus, assembly GCF_964263955.1. NCBI lineage: Eukaryota > Metazoa > Chordata > Actinopteri > Salmoniformes > Salmonidae > Coregonus > Coregonus lavaretus. The sequence continues at coordinate 12,452 of NW_028156607.1, forward strand.
GCATGGAGGAATGGGCCAAAATACCAGAAACAGTGTGTGAAAACCTTGTGAAGACTTACAGAAAATGTTTGACCTGTGTCATTGCCAACAAAGGGTATATAACAAAGTATTGAGAAACTTTTGGTATTGACCAAATACTTATTTTACACCATAATTTGCAAATAAATTCATTAAAAATCCTACAATGTGATTTTCTGGATTTTCTTTCCTCATTTTGTCTGTCATAGTTGACGTGTACCTATGATGAATATTACAGGCCTCTCTCATCTTTTTAAGTGGGAGAACTTGCACAATTGGTGGCTGACTAAATACTTTTTTTCCCCACTGTATGTGGGACGGCTGTCAATCCTTTGGTCCTTAAATGAAACTGGTATACTTTTTTATTTAGCACAATTTTCTTTAACCAATTATGTTCTTTAATGCAGGGCCGACAGACAAGTTCCTTACTTTTTCCCCCTTCCACTTTCCTCATCCATTTTTGCGGTAATGCTGCAAATATTTGGTTGCAATTTTGTTAGAGCAGACATTTCCATATGTTTTTGTTAGCTGCATGTGCGACATAACTCCACCAGTCCTACCTATGATATCATTTACGAAGATTATACCTTTTTTTTTTTTTTTATCATAAAATGTTTTTTTTAAATCAATTAGTATATTTGAGTTTAACCACAATATTTGTTGCATTATTTGTTCTGTCGTTTCTGGAGGATTAAATTGAAATTGCAACCAACTTTCTATGGCTTGTTTTAGAAATGGTGATATTTGGGAGATTATTTCCTTTTCAAATAACTGAAGGTGAGAGGTTGTAATCTGAATAAAGGGAAAAAGGCCATTCTTGAACATTGGGTGAGACAATCTTACTAATTTGCTAGAGAACCAGTTCGGATTTAAGTATAACTTTTGTATGACTGAAGCTTTTAGTGATAGGTCTAATGCTTTAATATTTAATCATTTCTGACCTCCGAATTCATATTCATTATATAAATAGGGCAGTTTAATTTTGTCTGGCTTGCCGTTCCAAATAAAATGGAATATTTTTTTCTCATATAATTTTAAAAAACTGTTCGCTAGGCGTAGGAAAGACCTTAAGAAAATAGGTAAACTGGGATAATACTAAAGAGTTAATTAGGGTGATTTTTCCACAACTTGACAGGTATTTACCTTTCCATGGTAGCAAGATCTTATCTATTTTTGCTAACTTTCTATTAAAATGTATTGGAGTGAGTGTGACACTCTGGCTCTGGGACTTTTGTATTTGAGCCAGGGTGTATTTTGTTTTGTTGGGTTTTGGTTTTGTTTCTAGGTTTGCTTTTCTGTTGGCTGCATTTCTAGGTTTGGTCGATGACTCCCAATCGGAGGTAACGAGTGTCAGCTGTCGGCTCGTTATCTCTGATTGGGAGCCATATTTATTCTGATTGTTTTCCTGTGGGAATTGTGGGTTTTTGTTCTAAGTTCAGTCGGTGTACTGAGGACGTTACGGTTCTTGTTTTGTTTTGTCGTTTATTCTACAATAAAGTCATGTTTCTTGGACACGCTGCGCCTTGGTCATACTTGGACGACATAGACCCCCGTGACAGAAAAACCCACCATCAAAGGACCAAGCAGCGTGTCAAGCGGCAACAGTATCCACCTATAAAGGATTCATGGACATGGGAGGAGATACTGGATGGAAAGGGTCCTTGGGCACAACCGGGAGAATATCGCCGTCCTCGTGAAGAGCTGGAGGCAGCTAAAGCCGAGAGGAGGCGGTATGAGGAGGCAGCACGGAGTCAAGGCTGGAAGCCCGTGGGTACTACCCAAAAATTTCTTGGGGGGGGGCTTAAAGGGAGTGTGGCGAAGTCAGGTAGGAGACCTGCGCCTACTCCCTGGACTGACCGTGGAGAGCGAGAGTACGGGCAGACACCGTGTTACGCAGTAGAGCGCATGGTGTCTCCTGTACGCAGGCATAGCCCGGTTCGGTACATTCCAGCTCCACGTATCGGCCGGGTTAGAGTGAGCATTGAGCCAGATGTCATGAAGCCGGCCCAACGCATCCGGCTACCAGTGCGTCTTCTCGGGCCGGCGTACATGGCACCAGCCTTACGCATGGTGTTCCCGGTTCGCCCACATAGGCCGGTGCGGGTTATTCCACCTCCCCGTACTGGTCGGGCAACGGGGAGCATCAACCCGGGTAAGGTTGGGCAGGCTCAGTGCTCAAGGGGGCCAGTAAGCCTGCACGGTCCGGTATTTCCAGCGCCACCTCCCCGCTCCAGCTCAGTACCACCAGTGCCTACACCACGCACCAAGCCTCCTGTGTGTTCCCCGAGTCCTGTGCGTCCTGTTGCTGCTCTCCGCACTAGGCTTTATGTGCGTTCCCAGGGTCCAGCATACCCTGTTGCTTCTCCCCGCACTAGCCCTGAGATGCGTGTCCTCAGCCCGGTACCTCCAGTTCCGGCACCACGCACCAGGCCTACGGTGCGCCTCAGACGGCCAGAGTCTGCCGTCTGCCCAACGGGGCCTGAACTGCCCGTCTGGACTGAGCCTGCAAAGCCGCCCGTCTGCCATGAGCCTTCAGAGCCGTCCGCCAGACCGGAGCCGCTAGAGCCTTCCGCCAGACAGGAGCAGCCAGAGCCTTCCGCCAGACAGGATCAGCCAGAGCCTTCCGCCAGACAGGATCAGCCAGAGCCGTCAGCCAGCCGTGAGCAGCCAGATCCGTCAGCCAGCCATGAGCAGCCAGATCCGTCAGCCAGCCATGAGCAGCCAGATCCGTCAGCCAGCCATGAGCAGCCAGATCCGTCAGCCAGCCATGAGCGGCCAGATCCTTCAGCCAGCCATGAGCAGCCAGATCCGTTGGCCAGCCATGAGCAGCCAGATCCGTCGGCCAGCCATGAGCAGCCAGATCCGTCAGCCAGCCATGAGCAGCCAGATCCGTCGGCCAGCCATGAGCAGCCAGATCCTTCAGCCAGCCATGAGCCGTCCAGCCAGGATCCGCCAGAGCCGTCCAGCCAGGATCCGCCAGAGCCAGCCAGCCAGGATCCGCCATTGAGTCCGGTGCTGTCCCTTAGCCCGGTGCTGCCCCTTATCCTGGTGCTGCCCCTTAGTCCGGTGCTGCCCTTTAGTCCGGTGCCGCCCCTTAATCCAGTGGGGTGTAGTTGGGGGGTGGTCATGTGGAGGAGGCTACGGAGGCGGATAGTGACTAAGGTGGGGTGGGGACCACGACCAGGGCCAGAACCGCCACCGTGGACAGACGCCCACCCAGACCCTCCCCTAGACTGTATGCTGGTGCGCCCGGAGTGCGCACCTTTAGGGGGGGGTACTGTGACACTCTGGCTCTGGGACTTTTGTATTTGAGCCAGGGTGTATTTTGTTTTGTTGGGTTTTGGTTTTGTTTCTAGGTTTGCTTTTCTGTTGGCTGCATTTCTAGGTTTGGTCGATGACTCCCAATCGGAGGTAACGAGTGTCAGCTGTCAGCTCGTTATCTCTGATTGGGAGCCATATTTATTCTGATTGTTTTCCTGTGGGAATTGTGGGTTTTTGTTCTAAGTTCAGTCGGTGTACTGAGGACGTTACGGTTCTTGTTTTGTTTTGTCGTTTATTCTACAATAAAGTCATGTTTCTTGGACACGCTGCGCCTTGGTCATACTTGGACGACATAGACCCCCGTGACAGTGAGATCATTTATTTCATTTGGGATATGTATTCCGAGTATATCCACATCACCATCAGACCATTTTATTGGTAAACTACATGGTAATGTACAAATTGTATTTTTTAGTGATCCAATACGTAATATAGTACGTTTATCATAATTTGGTTGTAATCCAGAGAGGTTAGAAAATGGATCTAGATCCTCTTTGAGGCTGTGGAGGGATTCAAGTTGTGGATTTAAAAGAAAACATGAATCATCAGCGTACAATGACACCTTTGTTTTTAAGCCCTGGATTTCTAATCCCTTGATATTATTGTTGGATCTGATTTTAATAGGTAACATTTCGATGGCCATAATAAATAGATATGCCGATATTGGACAACCTTGTTTCACTCCTCTTGACAGTTTAAAACTTTCGGAGAAATAGCCATTATTTACTATTTTACACCTAGCGTTACTATACATGATTATAACCCATTTTATAAGAGATTCTCCAAAATTGAAATGATCCAGGCATTTATATATAAACCCCAGTCGTACTTTATCAAATGCCTTTTCAAAGCTCACCCTCTCTCTCTCTCTCTCTCTCTCTCTCTCTCTCTCTCTCTCTCTCTCTCTCTCTCTCTCTCTCTCTCTCTCTCTCTCTCTCTCTCTCTCTCTCTCTCTCTCTCTCTCTCTCTCTCTCTCTCAATTCAATTCAATTTTCAATTCAAGGGCTTTATTGGCATGGGAAACATATGTTAACATTGCCAAAGCAAGTGAAATAGATAATAAACAAATATGAAATAAACAATAAAACTTAACAGTAAACATTACACTGAGAAGTTCCAAAAGAATGAAGACATTTCAAATGTCATATTATGTATATATACCGTGTTGTAACAATGTGCAAATAGTTAAAGTACAAATGGGAAAATAAATAAACATAAATATTGGTTGTATTTACAATGGTGTTTGTTCTTCACTGGTTGCCCTTTTCTTGTGGCAACAGGTCACAAATCTTGCTGCTGTGATGGTATTTCACCAATAGATATGGGAGTTTATCAAAATTGGGATTGTTTTCTAATTCTTTGTGGATCTGTGTAATCTGAGGGACATATGTGTCTCTAATATGGTCATACATTTGTCAGTAGGTTAGGAAGTGCAGCTCAGTTTCCACCTCATTTTGTGGGCAGTGTACACATAGCCTGTCTTCTCTTGAGAGCCAGGTCTGCCTACGGCAGCCGTTCTCAATAGCAAGGCTATGCTCACTGAGTCTGTACATAGTCAAAGCTTTCCTTAAGTTTGGGTCAGTCACAGTGGTCAGGTATTTTGCCACTGTGTACTCTCTGTTTAGGGCCAAATATCATTCTAGTTTGCTCTGTTTTTTTTGTTAATTCTTTCCAATATTTCAAGTAATTATGTTTTTGTTATCTCATCAGTCTCAATTTGCTATTTGTCCCATTTTGTGAATTCTTGGTTGGTGAGCGGACCCCAGACCTCACAACTATAAAGGGCAATGGGTTCTATAATTGATTCAAGTATTTTTAGCCAGATCCTAATTGGTATGTCGAATTCTATGTTCCTTTTGATGGCATAGAAGGCCCTTCTTGCCTTGGCTCTCAGATTGTTCACAGCTTTGTGGAAGTTACCTGTGGCACTGATGTTTAGGCCGAGGTATGTATAGTTTTTTGTGTGCTCTAGGGCAACGGTGTCTAGATGGAATTTGTATTTGTGGTCCTGGCAACTGGATCTTTTTTGGAACACCATTATTTTTGTCTTACTGAGACTTACTGTCAGGGCCCAGGTCTGACAGAATCTGTGCAGAAGATCTAGGTGCTGCTGTGGTCAGGTATTCTGCCACTGTGTACTCTCTGTTTAGGGCCAAATAGCATTCTAGTTTGCTCTGTTTTTTTGTTAATTCTTTCTAATGTGTTAAGTAATTATATTTTTGTTTTCTCATGATTTGGTTGGGTCTAATTGTGTTGCTGTCCTGGGGCTCTGTGGGGTCTCTCTTCGTCTCTCTCCTCTGTATAGCAGCAGTGTGTAGGATTATGGAGGACAAAGAGAGAGTTAATACAGCATCTCTGTGAGAACAGGGACAGTAGATAGACTATTGAACAGAGAACAGGGACAGTAGATATACTATTGTACAGAGAACAGTGACAGGATATATACAATTGTACAGAGAACAGGGACAGTAGATAGACTTGTACAGAGAACAGTGACAGTAGATAGACTTGAACAGAGAACAGGGACAGTAGATAGACTATTGAACAGAGAACAGTAGAAAGACTATTGTACAGAGAACAGGGACAGTAGATATACTTGTACAGAGAACAGTGACAGTAGATAGACGTGTACAGAGAACAGGGACAGTAGATATACTATTGAACAGAGAACAGGGACAGGATATATACTATTGTACAGAGAACAGGGACAGCAAAAATACTATTGTACAGAGAACAGGGACAGTAGATAGACTATTGAACAGAGAACAGGGACAGGATATACAGTGGGGGAAAAAAGTATTTAGTCAGCCACCAATTGTGCAAGTTCTCCCACTTAAAAGATGAGAGAGGCCTGTAATTTTCATCATAGATACACGTCAACTATGACAGACAAAATGAGAAATAAAAATCCAGGAAATCACATTGTAGGATTTTTAATGAATTTATTTGCAAATTATGGTGGAAAATAAGTATTTGGTCACCTACAAACAAGCAAGATTTCTGGCTCTCACAGACCTGTAACTTCTTCTTTAAGAGGCTCCTCTGTCCTCCACTCGTTACCTGTATTAATGGCACCTGTTTGAACTTGTTATCAGTATAAAAGACACCTGTCCACAACCTCAAACAGTCACACTCCAAACTCCACTATGGCCAAGACCAAAGAGCTGTCAAAGGACACCAGAAACAAAATTGTAGACCTGCACCAGGCTGGGAAGACTGAATCTGCAATAGGTAAGCAGCTTGGTTTGAAGAAATCAACTGTGGGAGCAATTATTAGGAAATGGAAGACATACAAGACCACTGATAATCTCCCTCGATCTGCGGCTCCACGCAAGATCTCACCCCGTGGGGTCAAAATGATCACAAGAACGGTGAGCAAAAATCCCAGAACCACACGGGGGGACCTAGTGAATGACCTGCAGAGAGCTGGGACCAAAGTCTACCATCAGTAACACACTACGCCGCCAGGGACTCAAATCCTGTAGTGCCAGCCGTGTCCCCCTGCTTAAGCCAGTACATGTCCAGGTCCGTCTGAAGTTTGCTAGAGTGCATTTGGATGATCCAGAAGAGGGTTGGGAGAATGTCATATGGTCAGATGAAACCAAAATAGAACTTTTTGGTAAAAACTCAACTCGTCGTGTTTGGAGGACAAATAATGCTGAGTTGCATCCAAAGAACACCATACCTACTGTGAAGCATGGGGGTGGAAACATCATGCTTTGGGGCTGTTTTTCTGCAAAGGGACCAGGACGACTGATCCGTGTAAAGGAAAGAATGAATGGGGCCATGTATCGTGAGATTTTGAGTGAAAACCTCCTTCCATCAGCAAGGGCATTGAAGATGAAACGTGGCTGGGTCTTTCAGCATGACAATGATCCCAAACACACCGCCCGGGCAACGAAGGAGTGGCTTCGTAAGAAGCATTTCAAGGTCCTGGAGTGGCCTAGCCAGTCTCCAGATCTCAACCCCATAGAAAATCTTTGGAGGGAGTTGAAAGTCTGTGTTGCCCAGCGACAGCCCCAAAACATCACTGCTCTAGAGGACATCTGCATGGAGGAATGGGCCAAAATACCAGCAACAGTGTGTGAAAACCTTGTGAAGACTTACAGAAAACGTTTGACCTGTGTCATTGCCAACAAAGGGTATATAACAAAGTATTGAGAAACTTTTGTTATTGACCAAATACTTATTTTCCACCATAATTTGCAAATAAATTCATTAAAAATCCTACAATGTGATTTTCTGGATTTTCTTTTCTCATTTTGTCTGTCATAGTTGACGTGTACCTATGATGAAAATTACAGGCCTCTCTCATCTTTTTAAGTGGGAGAACTTGCACAATTGGTGGCTGACTAAATACTTTTTTCCCCCACTGTATACTATTGTACAGAGAACAAGGACAGTAAAAATACTATTGTACAGAGAACAGGGACAGTAGATAGACTTGTACAGAGAACAGGGACAGTAGATAGACTTGAACAGAGAACAGGGACAGTAGATAGACTTGAACAGAGAACAGGGACAGTAGATAGACTATTGAACAGAGAACAGTAGATAGACTACTGAACAGAGAACAGGGACAGTAGATAGACTACTGAACAGAGAACAGTAGATAGACTACTGAACAGAGAACAGGGACAGTAGATAGACTACTAAACAGAGAACAGGGACAGTAGATAGACTACTGAACAGAACACAGTGACAGTAGATAGACTACTGAACAGTGACAGTAGATGGACTACTGAACAGAGAACAGGGACAGTAGATAGACTACTGAACAGAGAACAGGGACAGTAGGTAGACTACTGAACAGAGAACAGGGACAGTAGATAGACTACTGAACAGAGAACAGGGACAGTAGATAGACTACTGAACAGAGAACAGGGACAGTAGGTAGACTATTGAACAGAGAACAGTAGATGGACTACTGAACAGAACACATTGACAGTAGGTAGACTATTGAACAGAGAACAGTAGATAGACTACTGAACAGAGAACAGGGACAGTAGATAGACTACTGAACAGAGAACAGGGACAGTAGATAGACTATTGAACAGAACACAGTGACAGTAGATGGACTATTGAATAGACTACTGAACATAGATCAGGGACAGTAGATATACTATTGAACAGAGAACAGTAGATTGACTACTGAACAGAGAACAGGGACAGTAGATGGACTATTGAATAGACTACTGAACAGGGACCGTAGGTAGACTACTGAACAGAACACAGTGACAGTAGATAGACTTTTGAATAGAATACTGAACAGAGAACAGGGACAGTAGATTGACTACTGAACAGAGAACAGGGCCAGTATATATACTACTGAACAGAGAACAGGGACAGTAGATGGACTACTGAACAGGGACAGTAGATATACTACTGAACAGAGAACAGGGACAGTAGATGGACTACTGAACAGAGAACAGGGACAGTAGATAGATTACTGAACAGAGAACAGGGACAGTAGATGGACTACTGAACAGAGAACAGGGACAGTAGATGGACTACTGAACAGGGACAGTAGATAGACTACTGAACAGAGAACAGGGACAGTAGATGGACTACTGAACAGAGAACAGGGACAGTAGATATACTACTGAACAAAGAACAGGGACAGTAGATGGACTACTGAACAAAGAACAGGGACAGTAGATAGACTACTGAACAGAGAACAGGGACAGTAGATATACTACTGAACAAAGAACAGGGACAGTAGATAGACTACTGAACAGAGAACAGGGACAGTAGATATACTATTGAACAGAGAACAGTAGATGGACTACTGAACAGAGAACAGGGACAGTAGATGGACTATTGAATAGACTACTGAACAGGGACCGTAGGTAGACTACTGAACAGAACACAGTGACAGTAGATAGACTTTTGAATAGAATACTGAACAGAGAACAGGGACAGTAGATTGACTACTGAACAGAGAACAGGGCCAGTAGATATACTACTGAACAGAGAACAGGGACAGTAGAGTCTACTGAACAGGGACAGTAGATATACTACTAAACAGAGAACAGGGACAGTAGATGGACTACTGAACAGGGACAGTAGATATACTACTGAACAGAGAACAGGGACAGTAGATGGACTACTGAACAGAGAACAGGGACAGTAGATAGATTACTGAACAGAGAACAGGGACAGTAGATGGACTACTGAACAGAGAACAGTGACAGTAGATGGACTACTGAACAGGGACAGTAGATAGACTACTGAACAGAGAACAGGGACAGTAGCTGGACTACTGAACAGAGAACAGGGACAGTAGATATACTACTGAACAGAGAACAGGGACAGTAGATGGACTACTGAACAAAGAACAGGGACAGTAGATAGACTACTGAACAGACAACAGGGACAGTAGATATACTACTGAACAAAGAACAGGGACAGTAGATATACTACTGAACAGAGAACAGGGACAGTAGATGGACTACTGAACAAAGAACAGGGACAGTAGATAGACTACTGAACAGAGAACATGGACAGTAGATATACTACTGAACAAAGAACAGGGACAGTAGATAGACTACTGAACAGAGAACAGGGACAGTATATGTACTATTGAACAGAGAACAGTAGATGGACTACTGAACAGAGAACAGGGACAGTAGATGGACTATTGAATAGACTACTGAACAGGGACCGTAGGTAGACTACTGAACAGAACACAGTGACAGTAGATAGACTTTTGAATAGAATACTGAACAGAGAACAGGGACAGTAGATTGACTACTGAACAGAGAACAGGGCCAGTAGATATACTACTGAACAGAGAACAGGGACAGTAGAGACTACTGAACAGGAACAGTAGATATACTACTGAACAGAGAACAGGGACAGTAGATGGACTACTGAACAGGGACAGTAGATATACTACTGAACAGAGAACAGGGACAGTAGATGGACTACTGAACAGAGAACAGGGACAGTAGATAGATTACTGAACAGAGAACAGGGACAGTAGATGGACTACTGAACAGAGAACAGGGACAGTAGATGGACTACTGAACAGGGACAGTAGATAGACTACTGAACAGAGAACAGGGACAGTAGATGGACTACTGAACAGAGAACAGGGACAGTAGATATACTACTGAACAGAGAACAGGGACAGTAGAGACTACTGAACAGGGACAGTGGATATACTACTGAACAGAGAACAGGGACAGTAGATGGACTACTGAACAGGGACAGTAGATATACTACTGAACAGAGAACAGGGACAGTAGATGGACTACTGAACAGAGAACAGGGACAGTAGATAGATTACTGAACAGAGAACAGGGACAGTAGATGGACTACTGAACAGAGAACAGGGACAGTAGATGGACTACTGAACAGGGACAGTAGATAGACTACTGAACAGAGAACAGGGACAGTAGATGGACTACTGAACAGAGAACAGGGACAGTAGATATACTACTGAACAGAGAACAGGGACAGTAGATGGACTACTGAACAAAGAACAGGGACAGTAGATAGACTACTGAACAGAGAACAGGGACAGTAGATATACTACTGAACAAAGAACAGGGACAGAAGATATACTACTGAACAGAGAACAGGGACAGTAGATATATTACTGAACAAAGAACAGGGACAGTAGATATACTACTGAACAGAGAACAGGGACAGTAGATAGACTACTGATCAGAGAACCGGGACAATAGATATACTACTGATCAGAGATCAGGGACAGTAGATATACTGTGGTTGCTTGTCCCCTTTATTGTTGTTCAGTCCAAATACCCACTACACATAACCAGTCATAAGCTTCATCACACACACACACGAAAACAAACACACACACACACACACACACACACACACACACACACACACACACATAGGCAAACACACACAGCTACACACACTCTCTCTCTCTGCTTAGAGGGATGATCGCTACCATTCAGAGGACAAAGGCCATGACCACATGACACTGTCACACGTTCAGGATTGAAAAGGGACAGACGGGTGTGTGTCTGTGTCTCTGTGTCTCTGTCTGTCTGTCTGTCTCTGTGTGTGTGTGTGTGTGTAAACTCAGTTCAGTTGATTGTTTTTAGTTGTTCCTGCTCTATTTATTGCATGACTGTCCCAACAGACTTTAGTCTCATTCAGGAGTCAACTGTATTCTGGGTTTGAGCAGGATTTATATTCTGTTGTTATTCCCTGTTTAATAACAGGTTCCTTGTGAACATGGCAGGGATGTAGCTCAGTTGCTAGAGCATGGCGTTTGCAACGCCAGGGTTGTGGGTTCGTTTCCCACGGGGGGGCAGTATGAAAAAAAAAATATATATATATACATAAAAAAAAAAGAATTAAAATAAAATAAAAAAATAAAAGAATGTATGCACTCACTAACTGTAAGTCGCTCTGGATAAGAGCGTCTGCTAAATGACTAAAATGTAAAAATGTAAAATGTATTCCCTGTTTAATAACAGGTTCCTTGTGAACATGGCAGTGGTATTCCCTGTTTAATAACATGTTCCTTGTGAACATGGCAGTGGTATTCCCTGTTTAATAACAGGTTCCTTGTGAACATGTCAGTGGTATTCCCTGTTTAATAACAGGTTCCTTGTGAACATGTCAGTGGTATTCCCTGTTTAATAACAGGTTCTTTGTGAACATGGCAGTGGTATTCTCTGTTTAATAACAGGTTCCTTGTGAACATGTCAGTGGTGTTCCCTGTTTAATAACAGGTTCCTTGTGAACATGGCAGTGGTATTCTCTGTCAGTGATTGTGGAGAGTGAATTATAGCCCGGGTCCCCTAATGAGGGCTCAGTGGTAGGGGAGGAGAGTGGAGGGAGGAGAGAGAGGGGGAGGAGAGGAATAGGATATAGGGGATGAGAGGATGGGGAGGGGGAGTGTGTGTGGAAGGGGGGAACAGGTGAGACTAGCTGCAGCTGTCCCCCCCCCTCTCTCTCTCTCTCTCTCTCTTTCAATTCAATTATCTTTCTCCCATCCCTCTTTCACTTCCAATCTCTATCCCCCCTCCTCTCCCTCTCTCCTCCTGCCCTACCCCCACCTCATTACAGACCTCTGACACAGCACACATCCCATCCTTGTGTGTGTGTGTATAAAACTTTTATGTGGTAGTTTATATTGTTGTGTAATAGAGAGATGGTGTTGGTGCTTCACAGAGGAGGTTCTCACTGGTCCCCCTCAACTAGCACTGAGAAATAAACAGATAAATAATATCTCTCTCTCTCTCTCTCAATTCAATTCAAAAGGCTTTATTGGCATGGGAAGCATATGTTTACATTGCCAAAGCAAATTAAATAGATAATAAACTAAAGGGAAATAAACAATCCAAAATGAACTGTAAACATTACTCACAAGTTCTCTTGAGAGCCAGGTCTGCCTACTGTGGCCTTTCTCAATAGCAAGGCTATGCTCACTGAGTTCTCTCTCTCTCTCTCTCTCTCTCTCTCTTTCTCTCTCTCTCTCGCTCTCTCTGTCTCTGTCTCTGTCTCTGTCTCTGTCTCTGTCTCTCTCTCTCTCTCTCTCTCTCTCTCTCTCTCTCTCTCTCTCTCTCTCTCTCTGTCTCTGTCTCTCTCTGATGTGACGTGACTCTCTTACATTCTGATCTTTTCTCTCTTTGTCTTTTTTCCACTCTATCTTCTAGGGAGGTCGGCACACAGTCAACCTCTCTCTCACACACGCGCGTACCCTCCTGTCCATGTCAGCCAAGTACCCCATCAACAACTAGATCAGTTATTCCTCTCCTTTTTATAGCAGTGTTTGTATGTGGGTTATGGAAAAGGGACTGCTGGGTTCTTTTCCCAGTGAGTGTGTGAAGCAGGGCTGAATGAGCTCAGCTTGGCCCAGCTCTGGGGTTGAAAGCAGCTCAAAGCAGCCCTCTGAAGACCATGCCAATCTACACATACACACACACACACACACACACACACACACATACACACACACACACACACACACACTGGTCCAGCCAATCTAGACTCGCTGTGGTCTTTCTCTCCTCGTGGTACCATGACGATGCCCAGGGACTGGGGTCGTGAGAGGAATCCCAGAACACATGGAACCTAGAATGTGTGTGTATATGTGTGTGACTTCACTGAGTTGTCACCTCAGGGGGCCAGAGAAGGGAACCTCAGTTCATGTTAGTCATTTAGCCGATGCTCTAATTTAGCAAGACTCACAACAAGTCATACAGATGAGGAGGTTATGAGAGGAATTCTGTGACTGACAGACCAACGGACCCCCCTGGATAGCTCAAACCAACCCTTACCCCACCACTCTAAAAAGGTTTACCACAAAACCTTGCAAGTCCTACTTCACAAAAGGCTTTTCTAAACCGCATTTTCCCATGGAGCAGAAGTTGTGTTGATGTGGTGGTGTTTGGTTTCCCTGGTGTTGCAGTAGGGTGTCTGTCTGTCTGTCTGTCATCCATGTCTTTACTAGATTGTCTCTGAGCTTGAACGACAGCTGGAGTCTGGCTGGCTAATATCTGTTACCACAGTGATGAAGGCATCACTCAGAGGAGAGAGAGGAGGATTGAGAGAAGGAGAGAGAGGAGGTTTAAGAGAAGGAGAGAGAGGAGGATTGAGAGAAGGAGAGAGAAAGCGGTGGGGCAGAATTCTAGATTGAAAGGGGGGAGGGGACTGAGTGAAAGATAGAAAGATAGAGACCATTGTTTGTGTAGTGTGTGTATAGTCTCTGTAACAAACACACACCTGGCCGTTTAGTCAGACTACTGATACCGGCTGTACAAACACACACCTGGCCATTTAGAGTCAGACTACTGATACCGGCTGTACAAACACACACCTGGCCATTTAGAGTCAGACTACTGATACCGGCTGTACAAACACACACCTGGCCGTTTAGAGTCAGACTACTGATACCAGCTGTACAAACACACACCTGGCCGTTTAGATATTTAGAGACAGTTGAAGTCGGAAGTTTACATACACATTAGCCAAATACATTTTAACTCAGTTTTTCACAATTCCTGACATTTAATCCTAGTAAAAATTCCCTGTCTTAGGTCAGTTAGGATCACCACTTTATTTTAAGAATGTGAAATGTCAGAATAATAATAGAGAGAATGATTTATTTCAGATTTTATTTCTTTCATCACATTCCCAGTGGGTCAGAAGTTGACATACACTCAATTAGTATTTGGTAGCATTGCCTTTAAATTGTTTAACTTGGGTCAAACGTTTCGGGTAGCCTTCCACAAGCTTCCCACAATAACTTGGGTGAATTTTGGCCCATTCCTCCTGACAGAGCTAGTGTAACTGAATCAGGTTTGTAGGCCTCCTTGCTCGCACACACTTTTTCAGTATGGCTGAAACTAGGCAGCTAGCCAGCTAACTAGCTATTAGCCACCGTTAGCGGTCTTCACCACTGTCCGTGACCAGCCAGCTCTAGCCTGGACAATTATCGGCCAGTCTGCACAGTGTGCTATCGACCCAGAGCATATCGGATTTTCTGCCGGAATCACTCAATCACTGGACCTTAACACCGGACCATCGCAACTAGCTAGCTGCAACCGAATGGCTGTTGTTGGCTAATCACCACTGTCCCGACGTACCAGTTAGCCTTGATCTAGCCTCGAGCCAGGCCCATCTCCCGGCTATCTACCTCTCTGTCAACCGGACGGGACCTCCTAGTGTCGACACAGAGCCCCGCCTATCCATCACGACTGGTCTGCCAACATAATCGTCTGATGTGGTTTCAACAGGCTTCCTGTTGCGACGACCACAAAGATCCATCTGCTAGCCCCGGCCCGCTAGCACGCGCAATTAACAGCCATGCCTCCTGCTCGCCTGTGCTGTAGCAGCCTACGAACTGCTCCCGGACTTACTTATTGCTGTTCACTGGACCTTATGATCACTCAGCTACACAGCTAATGCCTGCTGGACTGTTCCTTTACACGGTACCCCATCCTGTTTATCTGTTTAGCCTCAGCCCAAACTTTCGTCGCCATTACCAGTTGTTGTCTTAGCCCTCTCGAATAACACCTGTGATTGCGTTATGCCTCTCTCCCATGTCAATATGCCTAGCCTATTGCTGTTTGGGTTAGTTCTTATTATACAATTTCACTGTAGAGCCCCCAGTCCCGCTCAACCAGCCTCAGAGAGCTCCTTTGTCCCACCCCCATACACGTGGAGACCGGCTCAATCGGTACCTCCAGTGATGCTATCTCTTTCATAGTTACCCAATGCTTAGGTGTACCTCCACTGTACTCATATCCTTCCATATCCTTGTCTGTACATAATGCCCTGAATCTATTCTACAACGCCCGGAAATCTGCCCCTTTTATTCTCTGTACTCAACGCACTAGAAGACCAGTTCTTAAAGCCTTTAGCCGTATCCTTATTCTATTCCTCCTCTGTTCCCTGTAGCCCCCAGTATCACTCCTACCCCCCCAGGCGCTATCATTTGTTGACGTCTGTAACCGTGAAAGCCTTGGTTTCTTGCATGTTAACATCAGAAGCCTCCTCCTTATTGGGTGGGCTTATTTATTCACTGCGTTAGTACACTCTGCCAACCCTGATGTTCTAGCAGTGTCTGAATCTTGGCTTAGGAAGGCCACCAAAAATTCAGAAATGTCCATCCCGAACTACAACATTTTCCATCTAGATAGAACTGCCAAAGGGGGCAGAGTTGCAATCTACTGTAGAGATAGCCTGCAGAGCTCTATCATACTATCCAGGTCTGTGCCCAAACAGTTTGAGCTTCTACTTCTAAAAATCCACCTTTCCAGAAATAAGTCTCTCACTGTTGCCGCTTGCTACAGACCCCCCTCAGCCCCCAGTTGTGCCCTGGACACCATATGTGAATTGCTTGCCCCCCATCTATCATCAGAGTTCGTACTGCTTGGTGACCTAAACTGGGATATGCTTAACACCCCGGCCGTCCTACAATCTAAACTAGATGCCCTCAATCTCACACAAATTATCAAGGAACCTAACAGGTACAACCCTAAATCCGTAAACATGGGCACCCTCATAGATATCATCCTGACTAATTTACCCTCTAAATACACCTCCGCTGTCTTCAACCAGGATCTCAGCGATCACTGCCTCATTGCCTGTGTCCGTAATGGGTCCGCGGTCAAACAACCACCCCTCATCACTGTCAAATGCTCCCCTAAAACACTTCAGCGAGCAGGCCTTTCTAATTGACCTGGCCCGGGTATCCTCGATGGATATTGACCTCATTCCTTCAATAGAGGATGCCTGGATGTTCTTCAAAAGTGCTTTCCTCTCCATCTTAAACAAGCATGCCCCATTCAAAAAATGCAGAACTAAGAACAGATATAGCCCCTTGTTCACCCCAGACTTGACTGACCTTGACCAGCACAAAAACATCCTGTGGCGTACTGCATTAGCATCGAACAGCCCCCGCGATATGCAACTTTTCAGGGAAGTGAGGAACCAATATACACAATCAGTTAGGAAAGCAAAGGCTAGCTTTTTCAAACAGAAATCTGCATCCTGTAGCACTAACTCCAAAAAGTTTTGGGACACTGTAAAGTCCATGGAGAATAAGAGCACCTCCTCCCAGCTACCCACTGCACTGAGGCTAGGAAACACTGTCACCACCGATACATCTACGATCATCGAGAATTTCAATAAGCATTTTGCTACGGCTGGCCATGCTTTCCACCTGGCTACCCCTACCCCGGCCACCAGCTCTGCACCCTCCGCTGCAACTTGCCCATGCCCCCCCCCGCTTCTTCTTCTCCCAAATTCAGATAGCTGATGTCCTGAAAGAGCTGCTAAATCTGGACTCCTACAAATCAGCTGGGCTAGACAATCTGGACCCTTTCTTTCTAAAATTAGCCACCGAAATTGTCGCAACCCCTATTACTAGCCTGTTCAACCTCTCTTTCGTGTCGTCTGAGATCCCCAGAGATTGGAAAGCTGCCGCGGTCATCCCCCTCTTCAAAGGGGGTGACACTATAGATCCAAACGGTTACAGACCTATATCCATCCTACCCTGCCTTTCGAAAGTATTTGAAAGCCAAGTTAACAAACAGATCACCGACCATTTCGAATCCCACCGTACCTTCTCTGCTATGCAATTTGGTTTCCGAGCTGGTCATGGGTGCACCTCAGCCACGCTCAAGGTCCTAAACGATATAATAACCGTGATCGATAAAAGACAGTACTGTGCAGCCGTCTTCATCGACCTGGCCAAGGCTTTTGACTCTGTCAATCACCGCATTCTTATTGGCAGACTAAATAGCCTTGGTTTCTCAAAGGACTGCCTCGCCTGGTTCACCAACTACTTCTCAGATACAGTTCAATGTGTCAAATCGGAGGGCCTGTTGTCTGGACCTCTGGCAGTCTCTATGGGGGTGCCACAGGGTTCAATTCTCGGGCCGACTCTATTCTCTGTATATCAAGGATGTTGCTCTTGCTGCTGGTGACTCTCAGATCCACCTCTATGCAGACGACACCATTTTGTATACATCTGGCCCTTCACTGGACACTGTGTTAACAAACCGCCAAACGAGCTTCAATGCCATACAACACTCCTTCCGTGGATCCAACTGCTCTTAAACGCTAGTAAAACTAAATGCATGCTCTTCAATCGAACGCTGCTTGCACCCGCCCGCCCGACTAGAATCACTACCTGACTTAGAATATGTGGACAACTACAAATACCTAGGTGTCTGGTTAGACCGTAAACTCTCCTTCCACACTCACATTAAGCATCTCCAATCCAAAGTTAAATCTAGAATCTGCTTCCTATTTCGCAACAATGCCTCCTTCACTCATGCTGCTAAACATGCCCTCGTAAAACGGACTATCCTACCGATCCTTGACTTCGGCGATGTCATTTACAAAATAGCTTCCAACACTCTACTCAGCAAATTGGATTTAGTCTATCACAGTGCCATCCGTTTTGTCACCAAAGCCCCATATACTACCCACCATTGTGACCTGTACGCTCTCGTTGGCTGGCCCTCACTGCATATTCGTCGCCAAACCCACTGGCTCCAGGTCATTTATAAATCACTTCTAGGCAAATCCTTGCCTTATCTTAGATCATTGGTCACCATAGCAACACCCACCCGTAGTATGCGTTCCAGCAGGTATATCTCACTGGTCATCCCCAAAGCCAACACCTCCTTTGGCCGCCATTCCTTCCAGTTCTCTGCTGCAAATGACTGGAACGAACTGCAAAAATCTCTGAAGCTGGAGACACTTATCTCCCTCACTAACTTTAAGCATCAGTTGTCAGAGCAGCTTACCGATCACTGCACCTGTACACAGCCCATCTGTAATTAGCCCACCCAACTACCTCATCCCCATATTGGTATTTACATTGTTATTTATTTTGCTCATTTGCACCCCAGTATCTCTATTTGCACATCATCTTCTGCACATATATCACTCCAGTGTTAATACTAAATTGTAATTATTTTGCGCTATGGCCTATTTATTGCCTTACCTCCATAACTTACTACATTTGCACACACTGTATATAGATTTTCTATTGTGTTATTGTCTGTACGTTTTGTTTATTCCATATGTAACTCTGTGTTGTTGGTGTTTTTATCGCACTGCTTTGCTTTATCTTGGCCAGGTCGCAGTTGTAGATGAGAACTTGTTCTCAACTGGTTTACCTGGTTAAATAAAGGTTAAATAAATAAAATAAAATTCAGTTCTGCCCACAAATTTTCTATAGGATTGAGGTCAGGGCTTTTGTGATGGCCACTCCAATACCTTGACTTTGTTGTCCTTAAGCCATTTTGCCACAACTTTGGAAGTATGCTTGGGGTCATTGTCCATTTGGAAGACCCATTTGCGACCAAACATTAACTTCCTGACTGATATCCACATAATTTTCCTTCCTCATGATGCCATCTATTTTGTAAAGTGCACCAGTCCCTCCTGCAGCAAAGCACCCCCACAGCATGATGCTGCCACCCCCGTTCTTCACGGTTGGGATGGTGTTCTTCGGCTTGCAAGGCAACCCCTTTTTTCTCCAAACATAACGATGGTCATTATGGCCAAACAGTTCTATTTTTGTTTCATCAGACCAGAGGACATTTCTCCAAAAAGTACGATCTTTGTCCCCATGTGCAGTTGCAAATCGTAGTCTGGCTTTTTTATGGCGGTTTTGGAGCAGTGGCTTCTTCCTTGCTGAGCAGCCATTCAGGTTATGTCGATATAGGACTCGTTTTACTGTGGATATAGATACTTTTGTACCTGTTTCCTCCAGCATCTTCACAAGGTCCTTTGCTGTTGTTCTGGGATGGATTTGCACTTTTCGCACCAAAGTACGTTCATCTCTAGGAGACAGAACGCGTCTCCTTCCTGAGCGGTATGACGGCTGCGTGGTCCCATGGTGTTTATACTTGCGTACTGTTGTTTGTACAGATGAATGTGGTACCTTCAGGCATTTGGAAATTGCTCCCAAGGATGAACCAGTCTTGTGGAGGTCTACAGTTTTCTTCTGAGGTCTTGGCTGATTTATTTTGATTTTCCTATGATGTCAAGCAAAGAGGCACTGAGTTTGAAGGTAGGCCTTGAAATACATCCACAGGTACACCTCCAATTTACTCAAATTATGTCAATTAGCCTATCAGAAGCTTCTAAAGCCATGACATCATTTTCTAGAATTTTCCAAGCTGTTTAAAGGCACAGTCAATTTAGTGTATGTAAACTTCTGACCCACTGGAATTGTGATACAGTGAATTATAAGTGAAATAATCTGTCTGTAAACAATTGTTGGATAAATTACTTGTGTCATGCACAAAGTAGATGTCCTAACCGACTTGCCAAAACTATAGTTTGTTAACAAGAAATCTGTGGAGTGGTTGAAAAACGAGTTTTACTGACTCCAACCTAAGTATATGTAAACTTCTGACTTCAACTGTATATACTGAGATCATGTGACAGATCATTTGACACTTAGATTGCACACAGGTGGACTTTATTTAACTATTTATGTGACTTCTGAAGGTAATTGGTTGCACCAGATTTAGGGGCTTCATAGCAAAGGGGGTGAATACATATGCACGCACCACTTTTCCATTATTTATTTTTTTGAATTCTTTGAAACAAGTTATTTTTTTCATTTCACTTCACCAATTTGGACTATTTTGTGTATGTCCATTACATGAAATCCAAATAAAAATCCATTTAAATTACAGGTTGTAATGCAACAAAATAGGAAAATTGCCAAGGGGGATGAATACTTTTGCAAGGCACTGTAACAATGTACATATTGCCAAAGCTTACTTTGGATATTTACAATATTAACATAATTAAATTAATAATCATCAATATTGTCAACGGGACAACAGTAACAACAATAACCAAGGGTCAAAATAACCATTGAACAATAACAATATAGAGGACATGTGCAGGTTGGTTGGTCTGTCAGACACTGTCCCTCATCTTATGGCAGGCAGCAATGTAGTGCACTGCCAACCCACAGCTCTCTGCGTCCTCCCCCAACAGGACGGGTAGCCTATTCTCATCAGAGAGGTCTTTGAAATCACACTCTGTAATTGTTTTATATTTTTGACGTTTTGTCAGGAAATTTCTCTCTCGCTCTCTCGCTGTCTCTGTCTCTCTCTCTCTCTCTCTCTCTCTCTCTCTCTCCGTGTGTTTTTCTTTTTTTGGTTGTTTGTTTACTAAGATACTCGTTTTTGGTGTGTGTGTGGGAGGATGTGCATGTTTTTATATTTTTATATAGAGTGTTTTTCTCTCTTTTCCCTCTCTCTGTCTTTCTGTTACTGAAACCTCCCTCTCTCTGTCTTTCTGTTACTGAAACCTCCCCTCTCTGTCTTTCTGTTACTGAAACCACCCTCTCTCTGTCTTTCTGTTACTGAAACCTCCCTCTCTCTGTCTTTCTGTTACTGAAACCTTCCTCTCTCTGTCTTTCTGTTACTGAAACCTTCCTCTCTCTGTCTTTCTGTTACTGAAACCTTCCTCTCTCTGTCTTTCTGTTACTGAAACATATCTCTCTCTGTCTTTCTGTTACTGAAACCTTCCTCTCTCTGTCTTTATGTTACTGAAACCTTCCTCTCTCTGTCTTTCTGTTACTGAAACCTCTCTCTCTTTGTCTTTCTGTTACTGAAACCTTCCTCTCTGTCTTTCTGTTACTGAAACCTCCCTCTCTCTGTCTTTCTGTTACTGAAACCTTCCTCTCTCTGTCTTTCTGTTACTGAAACCTCCCTCTTTCTGTTACTGAAACCTCCCTCTTTCTGTTACTGAAACCTTCCTCTCTCTGTCTTTCTGATACTGAAACCTTCCTCTCTCTGTCTTTCTGTTACTGAAACCTTCCTCTCTCTGTCTTTCTGTTACTGAAACCCTCCTCTCTCTGTCTTTCTGTTACTGAAACCTCCCTCTCTCTGTCTTTCTGTTACTGAAATCTCCCCTCTCTCTGTCTTTCTGTTACTGAAACCTCCCCACTCTCTGTCTTTCTGTTACTGAAACCTTCCTCTCTCAGTCTTTCTGTTACTGAAACCTCCCTCTCTCTGTCTTTCTGTTACTGAAACCTTCCTCTCTGTCTTTCTGTTACTGAAACCTCTCTCTCTTTGTCTTTCTGTTACTGAAACCTTCCTCGCTGTCTTTCTGTTACTGAAACATCCCTCTCTCTGTCTTTCTGTTACTGAAACCTTCCTCTCTCTGTCTTTCTGTTACTGAAACCTCCCTCTTTCTGTTACTGAAACCTTCCTCTCGCTGTCTTTCTGGTACTGAAACCTCCCTCTCTCTTTCTTTCTGGTACTGAAACCTCCCTCTCTCTGTCTTTCTGGTACTGAAACCTCCCTCTTTCTGTTTTCTGTTACTGAAACCTCCCTCTCTCTGTCTTTCTGTTACTGAAACCTCCCTCTCTCTGTCTTTCTGTTACTGAAACCTTCCTCTCTCTGTCTTTCTGTTACTGAAACCTTCCTCTCTCTGTCTTTCTGTTACTGAAACCTTCCTCTCTCTGTCTTTCTGTTACTGAAACATATCTCTCTCTGTCTTTCTGTTACTGAAACCTTCCTCTCTCTGTCTTTATGTTACTGAAACCTTCCTCTCTCTGTCTTTCTGTTACTGAAACCTCTCTCTCTTTGTCTTTCTGTTACTGAAACCTTCCTCTCTGTCTTTCTGTTACTGAAACCTCCCTCTCTCTGTCTTTCTGTTACTGAAACCTTCCTCTCTCTGTCTTTCTGTTACTGAAACCTCCCTCTTTCTGTTACTGAAACCTCCCTCTTTCTGTTACTGAAACCTTCCTCTCTCTGTCTTTCTGATACTGAAACCTTCCTCTCTCTGTCTTTCTGTTACTGAAACCTTCCTCTCTCTGTCTTTCTGTTACTGAAACCCTCCTCTCTCTGTCTTTCTGTTACTGAAACCTCCCTCTCTCTGTCTTTCTGTTACTGAAATCTCCCCTCTCTCTGTCTTTCTGTTACTGAAACCTCCCCACTCTCTGTCTTTCTGTTACTGAAACCTTCCTCTCTCAGTCTTTCTGTTACTGAAACCTCCCTCTCTCTGTCTTTCTGTTACTGAAACCTTCCTCTCTGTCTTTCTGTTACTGAAACCTCTCTCTCTTTGTCTTTCTGTTACTGAAACCTTCCTCGCTGTCTTTCTGTTACTGAAACATCCCTCTCTCTGTCTTTCTGTTACTGAAACCTTCCTCTCTCTGTCTTTCTGTTACTGAAACCTCCCTCTTTCTGTTACTGAAACCTCCCTCTTTCTGTTACTGAAACCTCCCCACTCTCTGTCTTTCTGTTACTGAAACCTTCCTCTCTCAGTCTTTCTGTTACTGAAACCTCCCTCTCTCTGTCTTTCTGGTACTGAAACCTCCCTCTTTCTGTTTTCTGTTACTGAAACCTCCCTCTCTCTGTCTTTCTGTTACTGAAACCTCCCTCTTTCTCTGATCCTCCCTCATGCTGTCTCTCGCTGTCACAATTCTAAACAAAACATGCTAATGGCACCTAGGGCACCTGTGTGTGTGTGTGTGTATTTTGTGTGTGTGTATGTGAGAATGTGTGTGTGTGTGTGTGTGTGTGCGGGGGTAGGTGTAAGGCAAAAGCAAGGGGCTGACTTTGCGTCTTTGTCTGTCCGATAAATTATTCAAATCCCAAAACAATTAAAGCTGAAATCTGTTATCAGCATCCTCCATTACGGCCCTATGTGTCCTCCATGCGGGCTCCGTACATACCGGTACTCCAGTCTCTCTCCAGGCCCCCGCTCAGCATGGGGGCTAATACAGAGCACAGAAGCTGAATCTTAAACACACACACCCTGTCAGAACAAAGAAGTGAACGGTGTGTCTCAATGTGGGACTGTTTGGGGTTGGAGGACACACACAAGGATGGTGAGACCTGCATCTCTCCCTTACCCTCTCTCGCCATTCATCTCTCTCCCTTCCTCTCTCTCTCCCTTCCTCCCTCACTCTCCCCCTATTCCTTGTTTGTCGATGTTTCATGCCAATACGTGTGTGTGTGTGTGTGTGTGTGAGAGAGAGTGTGTGTGTCTGACCAACTGTTTGGTGTCTACTTGGTCATGTGACTGCCTGCTGGAGGAGGAGGGCTCCATTTCTATGATAATGATGTCAGAGTAGCACACACACATACAGACACACACTTCCCGATTCTTTATACTCAAAATCCTCCACTTGGTCTCTGTATGCCCCTGAGAGAAACTTTGAAACGCTCCGTCTTTTAGTCAGTCTAAAAATTATCCCCGCCTCCACAGCACTGGCTGTTGATTGGGTGCTGACAGGCGGTTGGAGGTGATTGATAGCTCACTGGGCCAATGTGGTGACTGGGTCTGTTGAGGTGCAGTGCGCTGGTGTGATTATGGATTTTAGTGTCACTCCCGATGCTCCAACTAATAAACATCCAGGAAAGTACAGAGTCTGATACAGGGGTAGAGCCAGGCGTTCCCATAGATATATACAGTACCTCAGCCGGGCATAAAATACCCTGACGCAGCATTAATGGTTGCACCAAACACCTAACAACTCAACTGGCACCAATAGAGAACTGTACGAGGTACAGTTGAAGTCGGAAGTTTACATACACTTAGGTTGGAGTCATTAAAACTCGTTTTTCAACCACTCCACACATTTCTTGTTAACAAACTATAGTTTTGGTAAGTTGTTTAGGACATCTACTTTGTGCATGACACTTTCACTTAAAATTCACTGTATCACAATTCCAGTGGGTCAGAAGTTTACATACACTAAGTTGACTGTGCCTTTAAACAGCTTGGAAAATTCCAGAACATGATGTCAAGGCTTTAGAAGCTTCTGATAGGCTAATTGACATCATTTGAGTCAATTGGAGGTGTACCTGTGGATGTATTTCAAGGCCTACCTTCAAACTCAGTGCCTCTTTGCTTGACATCATGGGAAAATCAAAAGAGATCAGCGAAGACCTCAGAAAAAAAATTGTAGACCTCCACAAGTCTGGTTCATCCTTGGGAGCAATTTCCAAACGCCTGAAGGTACCACGTTCATCTGTACAAACAATAGTACGCAAGTATAAACACCATGGGACCACACAGCCGTTGTACCGCTCAGGAAGGAGACGCGTTCTGTCTCCTAGAGATGAACGTACTTTGGTGCGAAAAGTGCAAATCAATCCCAGAACAACAGCAAAGGACCTTGTGAAGATGCTGGAGGAAACAGGTACAAAAGTATCTATATCCACAGTAAAACAAGTCCTATATCGACATAACCTGAAAGGCTGCTCAGCAAGGAAGAAGCCACTGCTCCAAAATCGCCATAAAAAAGCCAAACTACGGTTTGCAACTGCACATGGGGACAAAGATCTTACTTTTTGGAGAAATGTCCTCTGGTCTGATGAAACAAAAATAGAACTGTTTGGCCATAATGACCATCGTTATGTGTGGAGGAAAAAGGGGATATCTTGCAAGCCGAAGAACACCATCCCAACCGTGAAGCACGGGGGTGGCAGCATCATGCTGTGGGGGTGCTTTGCTGCAGGAGGGACTGGTGCACTTCACAAAATAGATGGAATCATGAGGAAGGAAAATTATGTGGATATATTAAAGCAACATCTCAAGACATCAGTCAGGAAGTTAAAGCTTGGTCGCAAATGGGTCTTCCAAATGTACAATGACCCCAAGCATACTTCCAAAGTTGTGGCAAAATGGCTTAAGGACAACAAAGTCAAGGTATTGGAGTGGCCATCACAAAGCCCTGACCTCAATTGTATAGAAAATGTGTGGGCAGAACTGAAAAGGCGTGTGCGAGCAAGGAGGCCTACAAACCTGACTCCGTTACACCAGCTCTGTCAGGAGGAATGGGCCAAAATTCACCCAATTTATTGTGGGAAGCTTGTGGAAGGCTACCCAAAACATTTGACCCAAGTTAAACAATTTAAAGGCAATGCTACCAAATACTAATTGAGTGTATGTAAACTTCTGACCCACTGGGAATGTGATGAAAGAAATAAAAGCTGAAATAAATCATTCTCTCTACTATTATTCTGACATTTGACATTCTTAAAATAAAGTGGTGATCATAACTGACCTAAGACAGGGAATTTTTACTAGGATTAAATGTCAGGAATTGTGAAAACTGAGTTTACATTTATTTGGCTAAGGTGTATGTAAACTTCCGACTTCAACTGTAATTGAGGTAGATATGCACATATAGGCAGGGGTAAAGTGAATAGGCAACAGGATAGATTTGGTATTTGTTATTTTGTTAGGATCCCCATTAGCTGTTGCAAAAGCAGCAGCTACTCTTCCTGGGGTCTACACAAAACATGAAACATTACATAATACAGAACATTAATAGACAAGAACAGCTCAAGGACCAAACTACATATATTAAAATGTTTTTACAAAAGGCACACGTAGCCTACATATCAATACACACGTAGCCTACACATCAATACATATCTAGGTCAAATAGGGGAGAGGCGTTGTGCTGTGAGGTGTTGCTTTATTTATTTTTTGAAACCAGGTTTGCTGTTAATTTGCACAATATGAGATGGAAGGGAGTTCCATGCAATAATGGCTCTATAAATAGCATTAGCAGCAGTGTACAGTATGTGATGAGTCAAAAGAGTTTGTGCAAAAAGGGTCAATACAGATAGTCCTGTTGGTTCCAGACTTTGTGCATCGATACCACTTGCCGTGCGATAGCAGAGAGAACAGTCAATGACTTGGGTGGCTGGTGTCGTTGACACATTTTTGGGCCTTCCTCTGACACCGCCTGGTATAGAGGTCCTGGATGGGAGTGATGTATTGGGCCATATGCACTACCCCCTGTAGCGCCTTCCGGTCAGACGCCAAGCAGTTGCCATACCAAGCGATGATGCAGCCAGTCAAGATGCTCTCAATGGTGCAGCTGTTGAAGTTTTTGAGGATATGAGGGCCCATGCCGAAACTTTTCAGCCTCCTGAGGGGGAAGAGTTGTTGTCGTGCCTTCTTCACGACTGTGTTGGTGTGTGTGAACCATGATAATTCCTTAGTGATGTGGACACAGAGAAACTTGAAGCTCTCGACCTGCTCCACTACAGCTCTGTTGATGTGGATGGAGGCGTGCTCGGCCCTCCATTTCCTGTAGTCTACTATCAGCTCCTTTGTCTTGCTGACGTTGAGGGACAGATTGTTGTCCTGGCACCACACTGCCAGGTCACTGACCTCCTCCCTATAGGCTGTCTCATCATCTTAGGTGATCAGGGCAACCACCGTCGTGTCGTCAGCAAACTTAATGATAGTGTTGGAGTTAACCGGGAGTAAAGGATGGGACTAAGTACGCACCCCTGAGGGGCCCCCGTGTTGAGGATCAGCGTGGCGGATGTGTTATTGCCTACCCTCACCACCTGGGTGTGGCCCGTCAGGAAGTCCAGGATCCAGTTGCAGAGGGAGGTGTTCAGTCCCAGGGTCCTGAGCTTAGTAATGAGTTTGGAGGGCGCTATGGTGTTGAACGCTGAGCTGTAGTCAATGAACAGCATTCACACGTAGGTGTTCCTTTTGTCCAGGTGAGAAAGAGCAGTGTGGAGGGCAATAGAGATTGAGTCATCTGTGGATCTGTTGGGGCGGTATGCAAATTGGAGTAGGTCCAAGGTGCCTGGGATGATGGTGTTGATGTGAGCCATGACCAACCTTTCAAAACATTTCATTGCTACAGATGCTATGTGGCGATAGTCATTCAGACAGGTTACCTTGGCGTTCTTGGGCACAGGCACTATGGTAGTCTGCTTGAAACATGTAGGTATTACAGACTGGGTCAGGGAGAGGTTGGAAATGTCAGTGAAGACACTTGCCAGCTGGTCAGCACATGCTCTGAGTACACTTTCTGGTAATCCGTCTGGCCCCGCGGCCTTGAGAATGTTAACCTGTTTAAAGGTCTTACTCACATCGGCTACGTCAGGGAGCCCACTCATTTGCCTCTCTTGAGATGTGTCTTCCTCTTCTGGAACGAGCAGTACATCCACAGCTGCCGACACGTTGAAGTATAAATATTCATCTAAATTGAGGTTAGTGATCACTGTTCTGATGTCCAGAAGCTGTTTTCGGTCATAGAAAATGATGGTGGAAATATTATGTACAATAATGATGTACTAAAAAAAGTTAAGATCAGGGTAAAAAACACACAAAATAGAAGAATTGGTCAGGAGCCCGTAAGACCGCAGCTATCCACTGCAGCGCTGTGTGAATAGCTCATATATCTCTGTCCCAGATTGGGGCTGCAGTATGTAACTCAATGGGGAATCTTAGGCCCAGCTTTGCTGAGAAAGCATTCATAGACTGACTGGCCCTTGTGTATTAGTCTCTCTCTCTCTTCCTGTTTCTCTCTCTGTTTTTCTGATTCTCTTTCATCATATCCCTTTCTTTTGTCTGCTCACTTTTCTGCTCTTTCTCTCTCTCTCCCTCTCTTTCTCTCTCTCTCTCTCTCTCTCTCTCTCTCTCTCTCTCTCTCTCCCCCCCTCTCTCTCTCTCCCCCCCCTCTCTCTCTCTCTCTCTCTCTCTCTCCTTCTCAAATACAAACGCATCCACCGACATGCCCTTGAATGTTAAGACTTTTTTCAAGTGTGTGTGTGTGTGTGTGTTTGTGAGCTCGCTGGAAATAGTCCTCTATTGGTAGTAGCTGATAATTGGTGGATGCTCTGAAGTTTAGAGACAAGCCTGGAGATAACCAGAGAATACTGTCATTTCATAAACACTCTTCCATCACTCTAACCGACACAGAGGTCTGAATTAATATCTGTAATTGTCTAACTGTTCTCCCCCTCTGTTTCCTCTTCTCTCCTCCCCAGTGATCTTCTGTCTTCAAAGTACGTGGAGATGCATATTTCAGAAAATGGGAAGGCTGTCATCTTCAAAGTAAGGACCTGAGCCCCATTTCTAAATCTTGTCTCTGAATTAGAATGTTCTTTCAGAAATGAGAAGGTTTGATGAGAACATGCTGATAGGGTGCACTACGGTGTCAGTAGCTACCATTAAATGGTTGATCCTTAAAACCCTTAATCTGGGATTAACAACATCCTCATAGCTCGCTGACCGTAATCTGGACATCCACCACTCTGTGCCATGCTAATCTCAGAGATTACCAATGAGATTAGGATGGCAAGATCATAGTTAAACAGTTAAAAATATTATTAGGTTATTAGGGGAATTATAATCCACACGATGGATTACTATATCTTCTTGTTATTACTAGGAGATACTTTATTAGCCATCAACAGTCTTTACAGTGGCCAACTATGTAATAATGTTTATAAACAGCTGAGAAGCAGCAAGGTACAATAACATTATTTCTGATGCTAAGAAACCAAGAACAGACTTATCCTGTCAGACTTGTAACACCAACACCATGTAGATTAGACCTGTCATGTAACATCAACACCATGTTGATTAGACCTGTCATGTAACACCAACACCATGTTGATTAGACCTGTCATGTAACATCAACACCATGTGGATTAGACCTGTCATGTAACACCAACACCATGTTAATTAGACCTGTCATGTAACACCAACACCATGTAGATTAGACCTGTCATGTAACACCAACACCATGTAGATTAGACCTGTCATGTAACATCAACACCATGTGGATTAGACCTGTCATGTAACACCAACACCATGTAGATTAGACCTGTCATGTAACACCAACACCATGTAGATTAGACCTGTCATGTAACATCAACACCATGTTAATTAGACCTGTCATGAAACATCAACACCATGTTAATTAGACCTGTCATGTAACACCAACACCATGTTGATTAGACCTGTCATGTAACATCAACACCATGTTAATTAGACCTGTCATGTAACATCAACACCATGTTAATTAGACCTGTCATGTAACATCAACACAGTCGCTCTGGTTAAGAGCGTCTGCTAAATGACTAAAATGTAAAATGTAAAATGTAATGTTAATTAGACCTGTCATGTAACATCAACACCATGTAGATTAGACCGTTCCTGAACCACTTGCACTTGACCCCTCCCCCCCTCCTACTAGCTCTGACTTTGCAGATAGCTACTTTATTGTGGAAAAGTATACTTACTATGACTGTGATATGTGGTTGTCTGACCTAGCTATCTTAAAATGGATGCACTAACTGTAAATCGCTCTGGATAAGAGCGTCTACTAAATGACTAAAATGTAAAAAATATATACACTGCTCAAAAATATAAAGGGAACACTTAAACAACACATCCTAGATCTGAATGAATGAAATAATCTTATTAAATACTATTTTCTTTACATAGTTGAATGTGCTGACAACATAATCACACAAAAATTATCAATGGAAATCAAATTTATCAACCCATGGAGGTCTGGATTTGGAGTCACCCTCAAAATTAAAGTGGAAAACCACACTACAGGCTGATCCAACTTTGATGTAATGTCCTTAAAACAAGTCAAAATGAGGCTCAGTAGTTTGTGTGGCCTCCACGTGCCTGTATGACCTCCCTACAATGCCTTGGCATGCTCCTGATGAGGTGGCGGATGGTCTCCTGAGGGATCTCCTCCCAGACCTGGACTAAAGCATCCGCCAACTCCTGGACAGTCTGTGGTGCAACGTGGCGTTGGTGGATGGAGCGAGACATGATGTCCCAGATGTGCTCAATTGGATTCAGGTCTGGGGAACGGGCGGGCCAGTCCATAGCATCAATGCCTTCCTCTTGCAGGAACTGCTGACACACTCCAGCCACATGAGGTCTAGCATTGTCTTGCATTAGGAGGAACCCAGGGCCAACCGCACCAGCATATGGTCTCACAAGGGGTCTGAGGATCTCATCTCGGTACCTAATGGCAGTCAGGCTACCTCTGGCGAGCACATGGAGGGCTGTGCGGCCCCCCAAAGAAATGCCACCCCACACCATGACTGGCCCACCGCCAAACCGGTCATGCTGGAGGATGTTGCAGGAAGCAGAACGTTCTCCACGGCGTCTCCAGACTCTGTCACGTCTGTCACATGTGCTCAGTGTGAACCTGCTTTCATCTGTGAAGAGCACAGGGCGCCAGTGGCGAATTTGCCAATCTTGGTGTTCTCTGGCAA
This sequence comes from Coregonus lavaretus, assembly GCF_964263955.1. Taxonomy (NCBI): domain Eukaryota; kingdom Metazoa; phylum Chordata; class Actinopteri; order Salmoniformes; family Salmonidae; genus Coregonus; species Coregonus lavaretus. The sequence goes on from NW_028156607.1 coordinate 43,291, forward strand.
ATGCCAAACGTCCTGCACGGTGTTGGGCTGTAAGCACAACCCCCACCTGTGGACGTCGGGTCCTCATACCACCCTCATGGAGTCTGTTTCTGACCGTTTGAGCAGACACATTTGTGGCCTGCTGGAGGTCATTTTGCAGGGCTCTGGCAGTGCTCCTCCTGCTCCTCCTTGCACAAAGGCGGAGGTAGCGGTCCTGCTGCTGGGTTGTTGCCCTCCTACGGCCTCCTCCACGTCTCCTGATGTACTGGCCTGTCTCCTGGTAGCGCCTCCATGCTCTGGACACTACGCTGACAGACACAGCAAACCTTCTTGCCACAGCTCGCATTGATGTGCCATCCTGGATGAGCTGCACTACCTGAGCCACTTGTGTGGGTTGTAGACTCTGTCTCATGCTACCACTAGAGTGAATGCACCGCCAGCATTCAAAAGTGACCAAAACATCAGCCAGGAAGCATAGGAACTGAGAAGTGGTCTGTGGTCACCACCTGCAGAACCACTTCTTTATTGGGGGTGTCTTGCTAATTGCCTATAATTTCCACCTGTTGTCTATTCCATTTGCACAACAGCATGTGAAATTTATTGTCAATCAGTGTTGCTTCCTAAGTGGACAGTTTGATTTCACAGAAGTGTGATTGACTTGGAGTTACATTGTGTTGTTTAAGTGTTCCCTTTATTTTTTTGAGCAGTATATATATATATATGTATGTAGGCCATGATTACAACAGCCCTGCAGCTTCCCTAGCACTCTCTCTCTCCTTCTCTCACGGGCACACACAATCTCTCTCTCTCACACACACACACACACACACACACACAGACTCAGAGGGCACACACAATCTCTCTCTCTCTCACACACACACACAGACTCAGAGGGCAGTGTGTCCTACTTGTGTATGTAGTGTCTGTCTGACCCTCTTATTGTCTTGCTGTTGTTCTCAGAGTCCAGATTGTTTGAGATGATTAATCGCTCTTATCTGGTCCATCTGAGATCACTGATCTGACCGATTTAGCTCTGCACGCACACACACACACACACACACACACACACACACACACACACACACACACACACACACACACACACACACACACACACACACACACAATGCAGGTTTCTGGGTGTTTCTTGCCTCTATGAGAACTGGAGCAGAAGGTTCAGGGGAGACGGGAAGGGAGAGAGGTGCTGGATAGTAGAGCACAGCCCTGCTTATAAATAGCTCTCTCTTCCTCTTCCTATCTTCCTCGCTCTCTCTCTGACTCTCTCGCTCTCGCTCTTTCCCTCACGCTCTCTTTCTTTCTCTCACTCTCTCGCTTTCTCTCTCTCTCTCTCTCTCTCTCTCTCTCTCTCTCTCTCTCTCTCTCTCTCTTTTTGTGTGTCTCTCTCTCTCTCTCTGACTCTCTCTGTCTCTCCCCCATTGACTGAGAGTAATATCACAGGAGTACTTCCTCCCCAGAGAAGAAGGAGGAAGGAGAGATGGGGAACTCATGTTACAACAGAAGTAACAGGGCTCTCCTCTCATCCATAGATAGTGATATAGATGGACAGGCTTTGACGGTCAGTGTCTCACTCCACGTCCCTCCCTCCCTCTCTTTCCATCTCTTTCTCTCTCTCCCTCCTCCCTGAGAGACAGAGAGAGAGAGAGAGAGAGAGAGATTGAAAATTTGAAATTAAATTGAGAGTGTTGTGGTAGAGCGAGAGTGTTGTGGTAGAGAGAGAGTGTTGTGGTAGAGAGAGAGTGTTGTGGTAGAGAGAGAGTGAGTTGTGGTAGAGAGAGAGTGAGTTGTGGTAGAGAGAGAGTGAGTTGTGGTAGAGAGAGAGTGAGTTGTGGTAGAGAGAGAGTGTTGTGGTGTGCAGTGGGCCAGTACAGAGCTGCCTCCCAGTGTCCAGCCCAGGGGAGGGTGTATTGCAGGAATTGATCCAGTGATAAAAGCTGTTTTCCATCTGAGAGGCCGGCTTCCTGTCTAATGACAGTTAGACCAGGATAAATGGACCAGGAAGAGACAGCACTTAGACATCATACAAATCTATATGAATAAATATGGCTTTATGTACCAGACACACGCACATGCAGACTAACGCAGCAGAATGGGCCTAAGCACTCTGTGGTTTGAAAAAGCCAGGGAGATGGAGAGAGAGACATGGAGGTGGAGGGAGAGAGAGACATGGATGGGGAGGGAGAGAGAGACATGGAGGGGGAGAAGAGAGAGACATGGAGGGGGAGGGAGAGAAAGACATGGAGGGGGAGGGAGAGAGAGACATTGAGGGGGAGGGAGAAAGAGACATTGAGGGGGAAGGGTAGAGAGACATTGAGGGGGAGGGGTAGAGAGACATGGAGGGGGAGGGGTAGAGAGACATGGGGGGAGATACATTGAGGGGGAGGGGTAGAGATACATGGAGGGGGAGGGGGAGGGATAGAGAGACATGGAGGGGGAGGGAGAGAGATACATGGAGGGGGGGGGGGACATGGAGGGGGAGGGAGAGAGAGACATGGAGGGGGAGGGAGAGAGAGACATGGAGGGGGAGGGGGAGAGAGACATTGAGGGGGAGGGGGAGAGAGACATTGAGGGGGAGGGGGAGAGAGACATTGAGGGGGAGGGAGAGAGAAACATGGAGGGGGTCGATCATTGCTGTGGCTTCCTGTCAGTAGATGATCTGATGAGAGAAACAAGAAAAAGGTTAAGATAGGCTAGAGGGGCATCTAATTTTATGGTTGATTGTGGGGGAGGGGGGTTGAGTGTGTTGGAGTATGTGAGTATGTGCGTGCGTGTTCTGTTGTGGGGGGTGGGGATGTTGAGGGGAGTATGGGATGGACCGCGGTAATTGTTTGCTAGGATAATAATTGCTTGTCAATAAATTAAATGTAATACAATGGCAATCCGGGTTATATGTTAAAATCCTACGCATGAACTGCCGACATTATTACGCATATTAATTGATAATGATGGAAAATAAGATATGCAAGATATTTGAATATATATATATTTTTTAATAGTATATATATATATATATATATATATATATATATATATATATATATATATATATATATATATATATATATATATATAGAGGTGACAGCATTGGAAATGCTTTTGGCAGTAAATCTGCTTCTGTTTTGTGGGTGGCACTGTGTGCTGTTTTCGATGGATGGGTCGGGTCCTGGCCTCTCGGGGCCTTAGGGATCCGGAGGGACGTGGGTGGGATGGCGATCACTGGGATGACGGCTCAACTTCGGATGGGGAGGGGCTTTAGCGGGGGAATTAGTGGAGAACAATTGAAGGGTTACTTAGTAGCAATGCAAATATCACAGTACAGCTATATGGACACTCAAACATTACGGTATTTTTTATTCGTAAATTTACAAACATATATAATGATAAATAGACATGAAACTTGTATCTCATTATGGTGTATGGTGAAAAAAGTATAGCCAGTTATAATTGTAATGGCTTAGCTGATAATAATAAAAGAATAACAATATTTACATGGCTCAAAGAGAAGGAATATAATATCTATTGTTTACAGGAAACTCATTCAACAATTCAAGATGAAGTTGCGTGGAAAAAGGAATGGGGGGGCGAAATATACTTCTCCCATGGGCAAAGAAATTCAAAAGGGGTGATGATATTAATTAATATTTATTTCGATCCGAATGTGCAAATTGTCCAAATAGAGACACAAGGTAGATGGATTATTTTAAATATGTTATTGGACCATAAACAGATATGGCTCATTAACCTTTATGGACCAAATAATGATGATCCACACTTCTTTGACAATATATACAGTGGGGGAAAAAAGTATTTAGTCAGCCACCAATTGTGCATGTTCTCCCAGTATTGAGAAACTTTTGTTATTGACCAAATACTTATTTTCCACCATAATTTGCAAATAAATTAATAAAAAATCCTACAATGTGATTTTCTGGAATTTTTTCCCTCATTTTGTCTGTCATAGTTGACGTGTACCTATGATGAAAATTACAGGCCTCTCTCATCTTTTTAAGTGGGAGAACTTGCACAATTGGTGGCTGACTAAATACTTTTTTCCCCCACTGTATAATAAATGATCAACCCTGCAAGCAATTCAAGACAATATTATTATGGTGGGGGATTATAATACTGTTTTAAATAGCTCAATGGACCGTAAAGGAAATCACACCACAAACAATCACCCACATGCTCTTAAGGAAATCGTGAATGTCATGGATACATTAGAACTAGTAGATATATGGAGGCTTAAATATCCTGATCTAGTGAGATATACATGGCGGAGACTCAATCAAGCTAGTCGTCTTGACTTCTTTCTTATTTCATTCTCGTTGGCACCAAAAGTTTAAAAAGTGTTGATAGGGGACAGAATGCGGTCGGACCATCATATAATTGGCATATACATTACTCTTACTGAATTTCCACATGGGCGAGGATATTGGAAATTTAATCAAAGCCTTTTGGATGATAATTTATTTTTAACTAGGACAAAGGAATTTATAACTGACTTTTTCCGACATACTGTAACATAGGTACAGCAAATCCCCTTATTGTATGGGACACCTTTAAATGTGCCTTTAGAGGCCATGCAATTCAGTACTCATCTCGAAAACAAAGCAATTTAGCTCAAAAGAGTTTATACTAACAAAGGAAATAGAAAGTCTAACAGAACAGATAGATGGCAATAAAAACTGTAACATAGAGGCTCAGAATAAATTAGAGGAAAAACAAAAAGAATTGGAGAAACATATTCAAGAAAGATAAAGTGTAATATAATATAAACTGGATGGAATATGGGGAAAAATGCACAAAATTATTTTTTTATCTTCAACATAGGAATGCTACCAAAAATAATTTAATGAAACTGGTTACAATTGACGGAGTCACCCATGATTCACCAAATGATATTTTGAAGGAGAAAACAAAGTACTTTAAGCATATGTTTTCGTTTCAGTCGCCTCCATCTCCTCTAACTGAAGCTAATTGTAGAGATTTTTTTTCTATTGATAATGTAAAATTAACAGCCATACAGAAAGACTCATGTGAAGGTGAAATTACAGAGGAGGAACTTCTGGATGCAATTAAAGACTTTAAGTCCGGGAAAACTCCAGGGTTGGATGGCATACCAGTCGAGGTATACCAAACCTTTTTTGATATACTAAGAGGACCGTTATTAGCATGTTTTAACAACTCCTATGTAAATGGTAGATTATCTGACACTCAAGAAGAAGGTCTGATCTCATTATTACTGAAACAGGATACAAGTGGAAAATATAAAGATCCAGTCCATTTAAAAAATTGGAGGCCCCTTACACTTCAGTGTTGTGATGCAAAAATTCTAGCAAAATGTATACCGCATAGAATTAAAAAGGTATTGTCGGATATTATTCATTCTAATCAGACAGGTTTTTTACATGGAAGATACATTGGAGATAATATAAGGCAAGTATTGGAAACAATAGAACATTATGGAAAATCTGGGAAACCAGGCCTGCTATTCATAGCAGACTTCGAAAAGGCATTTGATAAAGTACGACTGGGGTTTATATATAAATGCCTGGAGCATTTCAATTTTGGAGAATATCTTATAAAATGGGTCAAAATCATGTATAGTAACCCTAGGTGTAAAATAGTAAATAATGGCTATTTCTCAGAAAGTTTTAAACTGTCAAGAGGAGTGAAACAAGGTTGTCCACTATCGGCATATCTATTTATTGTGGCCATCGAGATGTTAGCTATTCAAATCAGATCCAACAATAATATCAGAGGATTAGAATTCCAGGGCTTAAAAACAAAGGTATCATTGTACGCTGATGATTCATGTTTTCTTTTAAATCCACAACTTGAATCCCTCCACAGCCTCATAGAGGATCTAGATACATTTTCTAACCTCTCTGGATAACAACCAAATTATGACAAATGTACTATATTACTTATTGGATCACTAAAAAATACAATTTTTACATTACAATGTAGTTTACCAATAAAATGGTCTAATGGTGATGTGGATATACTCGGAATACATATCCCAAAGGAAATAAATGATCTCACTTCAATAAATTATAATAGAAAGTTAGCAAAAATAGATAAGATCTTGCTACCATGGAAAGGTAAATACCTGTCAATTTGTGGAAAAATCACCCTGATTAACTCTTTATTATTATCCCAGTTTACCTATTTGCTTATGGTTTTGCCTACGCCTAGCGAACAGTTTTTTAAATTATATGAGAAAAAAATATTCAATTTTATTTGGAACGGCAAGCCAGACAAAATTAAACGGGCCTATTTATATAATGAATATGAATTCGGTGGACAGAAATTATTAAATATTAAAGCTTCAGTCATACAAAAGTTATACTTAAATCCGAACTGGTTCTCCAGCAAATTAGTAAGATTGTCTCACCCAATGTTCAAGAATGGCCTTTTTCCCTTTATTCAGATTACAACCACTCACTATCAGTTATTTGAAAAGGAAATAATCTCCCAAATATCACTATTTCTAAAACAAGCCATAGAAAGTTGGTTGCAATTTCAATTTAATCCTCCAGAAACGACAGAACAAATAATGCAACAAATATTGTGGTTAAACTCAAATATACTAATTGACAAAAAACCTTTTTTTTTTGACAACATCTTCGTAAATGAAATCATCGGTAGGACTGGTGGAGTTATGTTGCACATGCAGCTAACAAAAACATATGGAAATGTCTGCTCTACCCAAATTTACAACCAAATAATTGCAGCCTTACTGCAAAAATGGAAGAGGAAAGTGGAAGGGGGAGAAAGTAAGGAACTTGTCTGTCGGCCTTGCATTAAATAACATAATTGGTTAAGGAAAACTGTGATAAATAAAAAAGTATATCAGTTTCATTTAAGGACCAAAGGATTGACAGCTGTCCCATATAGATTGCAAAATAGTTGGGAAGAGATTTTTGACGTACCGATCCCATGGCATAGTATTTATGAACTGATACGCAAAACGACACCGGATTCAAAAATGTGAATCTTTCAATTTAAATTATTATATACAATTCTTGCTACCAATAGAATGTTATTTATATGGGGGATACAATCTTCCCAGTTCTGCAGATTTTGCTGCGAAGAGACAGAATCATTAGATCATTTGTTTTGGTACTGTCCATTTGTATCTTGTTTTTGGACACAGGTCCAGGAATGGCTAAAGGATTGCAATATTTACCTGGAGCTAACCTTGCAGATAGCATTACTGGGTGATCTGAAAAGTCATAGTCAATCGATCAATAATATAATAATACTTTTAGCAAAAATGTTTATTTTTAATTCACACTCTGTAGAAACAATGAGAATAGAAAGGTTCAGAATTTTTGTAAAACATCACAGTACAGTTGAAATATATATGGCAAATAGAAATCCTATATGGATGGTGTTAAGAGATAGATGGGAGGTGTTGAATGGAGCTGAAGGATGGGACTAATAACAACTAACAACAAAATAATAACAAGATAACTAATAATGTAAGCATACTGTGTCCATAATAAGTATGTAGGTTGTATTTTGGGAGCTTTTGGGAAAGAGCACAGTTAGAAAGATATGGCATATAGAAGCAAACCGGATGGACATCATGAAAATGATCGGAGAGGTTGAGAGTAGAAGAAGTTCAGGAGAAAAAAAATATATATATATAATTATTGTAAAATTGACTGTGTCCATAAAATGTAGATAGTAAGTATAAGCTGGAAGTAGAGGCCTAAGCATTGTTGTTCACTAGTTTACCCCAAGTAGGGAAAGGGTGGCGGGGTTGGAAAGTAATAAAGGGGAATATATATATAAAAAACATGGGGGATTGGAAGTGATGCAGACAATTACATCGATGGAAGTTACAATCTATCTGCAATATTAAGCTGATCTACCCCCCCCCCCCCAAAAAAAAAAAAAAAAAAAAGATAGGCTAGAGGGATGAGAGGAGGAGTGAGGAGGAGAAGATCTCCCTCTCAGATCATTAAATGTGTTCAAGGGATGCATCTGACCTAGTTGAGCCCCCAGAGCATTTCACTGCACCTGCGATAACATCTGCAAATCTGTGTACACAACCAATAAACTTTGATTTGAGACACACACGTCCCTGCGTCTTGATTCTGTCGAACATATTAGTATTCACAGACACCACTTGGTCTGTGTGAGCAAATACTCTGTGATAGATTACTTCAGTCTCAGGATCTAAGGGTGAATGCTCTGTGATTGATTGCTCTGGATTCATCTCCTTATGAAATGCTCAGTGATAGATTGCTCTTTGTTCAGAGTGTGCAGCAATGTGTGTGTACAGTATGTACAGTACGTGTATTGTCACGATCGTCTTGTAGCGAAGTAGACCAAGGCGCAGCGTGTGAAACAAACATGACTTTATTAAATTAAAGTAACAAACAAAACACGATTCGTGAAGTCCACGGTTAAACATACCGACACGGAACAAAAACCCACAAACACAAAGTGAAACACAGACAGTTAAGTATGGCTCCCAATCAGAGACAACCAGCAAACAGCTGACACTCGTTGCCTCTGATTGGGAGTCACTTAGGCCAACACAGAAAACAACAACCTAGAACACCCAACCTAGAAACAACCCACACAGAACGAACACACCCTGGCTCAACATACAGAGTCCCGGAGCCAGAGCGTGACAGTACCCCCCCTAAAGGCGCGGACTGCGACCGCGCCTCAATAAGGGCTAAACAAGGGAGGGCTGGGTGGGCATACCTCCTCTGCGGCGGTTCTGGCTCCGGCCTTGCCCACCACCCTCCAATCAACCCCCCATAGCGCCCCTGGTCCGGTCTGACCCCGCTGGCTGGATCTGGACTGGACATTGACGGAGCGGATTGCTTACGCTCCGTTGTGGAGCAGCTGACCGGTCTTACCAGGCTGACGACTCGCACCCCGGGCTTGGTGCGAGTAGCAGGAACGGGCTGAACCAGGCTGACGACTCGCACCCCTGGCTTGGTGCGAGTGGCAGGAACGGGCTGGACCAGGCTGACGACTCGCACCCCTGGCTTGGTGCGAGTGGCAGGAACGGGCTGGACCAGGCTGACGACACACACCGTAGGCTTGGTGCGTGGAGCAGGGACAGGCCGGGCTGGGCTGACGACGCACACCGTAGGCCTGGTGCGTGGAGCAGGGACAGGCCGGACAGGGCTGGCGACGCACACCGTAGGCTTGGTGCGTGGAGCAGGAACAGGCCGGGCAGGGCTGTCGACGCACACCGTAGGCTTGGTGCGTGGAGCAGGGACAGGCCGGACAGGGCTGGCGACGCACACCGTAGGCTTGGTGCGTGGAGCAGGAACAGGCCGGGCAGGGCTGTCGACGCACACCGTAGGCTTGGTGCGTGGAGCAGGGACAGGCCGGGCAGGGCTGGCGACGCACACCGTAGGCTTGGTGCGTGGAGCAGGAACAGGCCGGGCAGGGCTGTCGACGCACACCGTAGGCTTGGTGCGTGGAGCAGGGACAGGCCGGGCAGGGCTGGCGACGCACACCGTAGGCTTGGTGCGTGGAGCAGGAACAGGCCGGGCAGGGCTGTCGACGCACACCGTAGGCTTGGTGCGTGGAGCAGGAACAGGCCGGGCAGGGCTGTCGACGCACACCGTAGGCTTGGTGCGTGGAGCAGGGACAGGCCGGGCAGGGCTGGCGACGCACACCGTAGGCTTGGTGCGTGGAGCAGGAACAGGCCGGGCAGGGCTGTCGACGCACACCGTAGGCTTGGTGCGTGGAGCAGGGACAGGCCGGGCAGGGCTGGCGACGCACACCGTAGGCTTGGTGCGTGGAGCAGGAACAGGCCGGGCAGGGCTGTCGACGCACACCGTAGGCTTGGTGCGTGGAGCAGGGACAGGCCGGGCAGGGCTGGCGACGCACACCGTAGGCTTGGTGCGTGGAGCAGGGACAGGCCGGACTGGGCTATGGAGACGGATAGGAGACCTGGAGTGAAGAGCTGCCACAACCCGTCCTGGCTGAATGCCTACCTTCACACACTCTGTGTGAGGCATCAGCACAGGACGTACAGGGCTGTGTACCCGTACTGGCATAACAGCACGTGATACTGGCGCAGGATATCCGGGACCGAGGAGAGGCACTGGAGGCCCCGAGCGCTGAGCCGGCACACTCCGTCCTGGCTGCATGCCCACCTTCGCACAACACGTGCGGGGTGCTCGCACAGGACGTACCGGACTATGCCGGACCACTCGTGGCACAGTGCGCAGCTCCGCATACCGCGGAACCTGCCCAGTCTCATGCTGCCATGCCTGAGTACGGGGAGTTGGCTCTGCTCTCCATCCAGGCTCCGCCAACCTGCCTTCTGGCCCCCAAAACCCGGTGGCCTTCTCTCCTCTTCTCCTATTTCGCCCTGTGGCAGCCTCCTGCTGCCCAGTCGCCCATGCCGTGTGCCCCCCCCTAAAAAATTATTGGGGGTGCCTCTCGTCCGTCCGACGATGGCACTGCTGACGCCGCTGCTCCTCTCCTGCCTGGGTCTCCCCCTTCATAGCCCTCCGGTACCGGACGGCCTCCTCCTCGGTAATTTGCCCCCAACCGAGGAGGACATCCACCAGAGTCACCTCCTGCGTGTGTTCCTGGACACGCTGCTTGGTCGTTGTATGGTGGGTTTTTCTGTCACGATCGTCTTGTAGCGAAGTAGACCAAGGCGCAGCGTGTGAAACAAACATGACTTTATTAAATTAAAGTAACAAACAAAACACGATTCGTGAAGTCCACGGTTAAACATACCGACACGGAACAAAAACCCACAAACACAAAGTGAAACACAGACAGTTAAGTATGGCTCCCAATCAGAGACAACCAGCAAACAGCTGACACTCATTGCCTCTGATTGGGAGTCACTTAGGCCAACACAGAAAACAACAACCTAGAACACCCAACCTAGAAACAACCCACACAGAACGAACACACCCTGGCTCAACATACAGAGTCCCGGAGCCAGAGCGTGACATGTATATAGTGTGGTAGGGACAATGACCCTGTCCAGAAAGAAAACAGGCAGTCGTGTTGATCTGTAAGGAGTGGATATGTGTTTAAATGGATGGTAGTAGCTCCACCTTTTAACACATTGCTGACATCTTTGGTTGTTTCTGGGCAGGAGGTTGGATTGGCTCTAAAGTAGGCCCCGTGTAGCTCAGTTGGTAGAGCATGGCACTTGCAACGCCAAGGTTGTGGGTTCGTTTCCCACAGGGGGCCAGGGGGGCCAGTATGAAAATGTATGCACTCACTAACTGTAAGTCGCTCTGGATAAGAGCGTCTGTTAAATGACTAAAATGTAAAGTTACCATCCTCTATGTCACTGACAGTTGTGTTAATCTGTCACTCTCATTTTCTCTCTCTCTCTCTCTCTCTCTCTCTCTCTCTCTCTCTCTCTCTCTCTCTCTCTCTCTCAGGGAGGAGAACATTGTTATTACCAGGGGAGAGTGCAGGACATCCCTGAATCCTTTGTGGCCCTCTCCACCTGCCACGGCCTGCAGTGAGTATTCTGTGTGTGTGTGTTTTCCTTGCATCAGTGTTCCCTTCCCCCTGTGTTCCAGTCTCAGGCCTAAATAGCAATTATCCCATTTAGGCATTATGCCAGTATAATTATTGCAGACTAGCTGATCTCTCTCTCTCTGTTGATATTGGGTGCTGGTGTGTGTGGTCCAGTCATGACACGCAATGGCCGCCACTCAGAGCCAGTTTCCTTTATGTTGTGTTGGTCCCACCTGGGCCTGATCCCAAGGCTCTTACAGGGAGCTGAATTGAACACCAGGGCGCACCATTTGGGTAGCTTGATGCTACCAACCACCTCAACATATACATACAGTCATACTTTATTTATCTTTCTGTTCGCACACAAACACCCCCCTCTCTCTCTCTCTCTCTCTCTCTCTCTCTCTCTCTCTCTCTCTCTCTCCTCTCTCTCCTCTCCCTCTTTCTTTCTTTCTCTCTCTCTCTATCTCTCTCTCTCTCTCTCTCTCTCTCTCTCTCTCTCTCTCTCTCTCTCTCTCTCTCTCTCTCTCTCTCTCTCTCTCTCTCTCTCTCTCTCTCTCTCTCTCTCTCTCTCTCTCTGTCTCTCTCTCTCCCCCTCCATCCTCTCTCTCTCTATCCTCTCTCTCTCCATCCTCTCTCTCCATCCTCTCTCTCTCTCCTCCCTGCAGCATTGTCCTGTGGGACGTCTCTGTTTCTCCCGCTGGTATATTTAGTAGTGCTCTAAAGCAGCGCTTTCTCTGAGAGAGAGATGGGTCAGCTGGACAAAGCCCTGCAGGGAGGTGTGTGTGTGCGTGTTGTGTGTGTATGACTGTATTGGGATATATCTGACAGTATTGGGAGTCTCGAATGCAGAGGAAACACACACACACTCAGAAGAAACACACACTTGTGTCAGTCAGAGAGATGCACCTCTTCTATATCCATTTCTCAGCAAGATGAACGACTGATGGAGGGAGAGAAGGGGAGAAAGGGTGAGAGAGAGAAGGAGGTAGGGAGAGAGAGAGAAGGAGGGAGGAAGAGAGAGATAGTGCTCAGAGTATTTCTCTTATGCTGAGTCAGGTCTTTACCATAATGTACATCATGCCTTGCCTTCACATACACACACACATATACACACACCTTGTCGTGCTGCAATATAACATTAACAGCCGGAGAAGGGATGGAACTCAATGTAATGTACCTGTCCCAGTGTATATCAGGCTATAAACCATACACCATGAGACACAGAGAAAACTGTTCTTCATGTAGCACTTTATGGTGAAACAAAATGAAAAAGCACATTGTGACAGTGTGACCATGAGTGTGCTACTGTTTACAGACACACACACAGCATCCTGACACTATCTCTCCTAGCCTGATCCACCATCCTGACCCTATCTCTCCTAGCCTGATCCACCATCCTGACCCTATCTCTCCTAGCCTGATCCACCATCCTGACCCTATCTCTCCTAGCCTGATCCACCATCCTGACCCTATCTCTCCTAGCCTGATCCACCATCCTGACCCTATCTCTCCTAGCCTGATCCACCATCCTGACCCTATCTCTCCTAGCCTGATCCACCATCCTGACCCTATCTCTCCTAGCCTGATCCACCATCCTGACCCTATCTCTCCTAGCCTGATCCACCATCCTGACCCTATCTCTCCTAGCCTGATCCACCATCCTGACCCTATCTCTCCTAGCCTAATCATTGTGTGTAAGCTCGTGAGATCAGGATGGTGGATCAGGCAATCTGTCTTCTGTCCTGGGTGATAATTAGTCTCCATATAACTGTGTGTTTGTGTTTGTGTTTGTGTGTGTGTGTGTGTGTGTGTGTGTGTGTGTGTGTGTGTGTGTGTGTGTGTGTGTGTGTGTGCTGACCCATCCGCGTTCGTTAGACATAAGGTCAGTGAAATCCCAATAAGGCCGTGACAGTCCCATCATAGCAGCCTGATCAGAGAGAGAGAGAGAGTGTTTGTGTGCCTCTGTGTATGTGTGTGTGTAGTGTCTGGCAGAGACAGTTGGTGCTGAAGGTGAACTCTGTATGTGGAGCATCATCCCAGCCTGGATGTGAGGTGTGTGTGTGTGTGTGTGTGTGTGTGTGTGTGTGTGTGTGTGTGTGTGTGTGTGTGTGTGTGTGTGTGTGTGTGTGTGTGTGTGTGTGATGTTTACCCTCATTCCTATAGTACACACTTTGACCTGAGCAATATCCTAAAAAGCTTCAGATAAAGTTAATTGATGATGTCCGCTTCACAGTCGCACGTCAGCCTGCACACACACACACACACACACCCCTCAGCCTAGTTTGCAGGGACAAGGGGACCTTCACATATATGCTGGATGGGAAATTGATCTGTGAGCGTTTAAGATGATTGCTGCCCATAATGACACACAGAGGTCACTACAGAGGACGTCTACCTATCCTTCCTGTGTGTGTGTTGTGTGTGCGTAGTAACCCAGAGTTACTGTTTTAGACATACATCTTCTAGTTGACCTCTCCGTTGTGCTTGACCTTTTCATTCCCATCACAATCACTGCCTTGGCACTTCTTCACAGTAATACTGTATTGCAGATAGTGTTGGAGGCAGCAGAGAATACACCCTATATCGGATATCAATATCCAGTCATTGCAGATTGCACCATTTATGGTCTATATTTGAACTGACCGAACCAAGACAATATTACAGACTGTTTTCCTTGATGGAGAAAGGCCTAAAGGTGGTGGTTAAGGCTAGTGTTAGTTAGTAGTGTTAGTTAGTAGTGTTGGTTAGAAGTGTTGGTTAGAAGTGTTAGTTAGTAGTGTTTGATGTACCATGAGCCAGTCCTCCACAATTAAGGTGCCACCAACCTCCTGTGTAGTACATGTCTTTATATTGGTACATGTCTATGGATGGTACATCAAACACATGGTTTCAAGGAGTTTGATGCCATTCCATTTGCTCTGTTCCAGCCATTATTATGAGCCGTCCTCCCCTCAGCAGCCTCCTGTGATGTACCAGTATAAACCATCCATAGTCACCTATCCCTCTTAGTGCCACTACAGACACACACACAGTCCTCATCAGTTACTGTAGAGAGAAGAGAGAGGGCTGGCATTCATCTTGTTTACTTCTGCAATGACTGTCGGCCATATTGATCTATTTCTCTCTTTTCTCTCTCTCTCTCTCTCTCTCTCTCTCTCTCTCTCAGTGGGATGTTCTTTGATGGGAATCACACCTATATGATCGAGCCTGGAGGAAAGGACGGCGTCAGCGTGAGTACCTCGGCTAAGCCTGGCCTTGGCCATCCATTCACACATGTGCGCACGCACATACACACGCACGCATACTGTGTAATAGTAGTCATCTGGACTGAATGGGATTAGAGGGTCTTGCAGACCGGACCGTGAATGCAGATCACACAGCAGACTTACCCTTACATTACACGTCCCATAATTAACATTGACTCCAGAGCAGAGAGATTATCCGCTAGCGATCACTAAGGACAGAGCAGAGCTGACCAGCCAATTAGATAATGAGGAATAGAGGGATATAAAACAGTATATGGTTGTATTGATAAGGGAGAGTTGATGGTTTAAAGCAGCATCTGTCGCCCTGAGAGAGAAGACCAAGCACTGATTCTGATGTGTTGATGTGAGAGACACTTTTTCTTCTGTGTGTGTGTGTGTGCTTAGGATGGAGGTAATCAGGAAGGGAAGAAGGGTATATTTGTGTGTGTGCAGTGTTTCCCCTAGGATTTTTTTCAGCAGTGGCGGCAAGGGTAGGGGGGTGGATTAATTACTACTAGCGTTAGCGCAATGACATGTTAGCTGTTCCCATAGACATCCCGTCATTGAGCCACCGACTATCCATTTAAAAGCGCATATATAAATGTGTGTGTTTGTGTGTGTGTGTGCTTCTGGCATAGAGAGCCGCCTTCTTAAAATTCCTATCCATATGACAGGTTTAGGGCCTGTGGTGAGGAGGAGAGAGGAAAATGAGAAGAGGAGGTGTGAAATGAGTCAGGGAGAAGGGAAGGATAGAGGAAGGGAGAGAGGACAGAGACAAAGTGGGAGTGAAGGAGAACGAGGGGGCGAGAGAGAAACATAAATGAACATCAACACTTGGACCCTGTGGATTTGTGACACATCTGTTTTAGAAGCCTCCTTCATCCTTCCCACCCTATCTTCCTTCCCTCCTTCTCTCCCTCTGTCATTCCTCTGTAGTCTTCCTGGAGGGACTGAATTATTGAAGCAAGGGAGTGAGTGGGAGAATTAGGGAAAATTGCGCTCCAAGATCTCTTAACTCAGAAAATTCCTGCAGCGCTCTGCTAGTCACACACACATACAGTACATCCAATGTTGACATCTTTAGGCTTATCTTGCAAGCAGTAAGCTTGCAGTGGCAGTGTGTGTCATCTCTACGTTGTTAGCCATTAGCATCCTGGCTCCAGGACAAGGCAATGCTGTGCTGCTCTCAAGCCCAGTGTCGGCTGTCAGTTTCTGGGCTTGGAGCCGCATATACATCTGCTGTCTTGGGGCTACTCTCTGTCTCTCTCTCTCTCTCTTTCTCACTCTCTCTGACAGTCTGCTTGGGTGTGCAGTTCATTCTGAGTGGCTTGTCGCAAAGACACACAGATGCCTGCTGGAAAGATCAAGTAGTGCCCTCCCTGCCCTGCATGCCAAGTTTGATACACAGACACACACTCACCCACACCCACAGACACTGCTGTACTTGCATCCTCTCTGCAGCGTTCTGTTTGTACACCCTCTGTCAGCAGACAGTGTTTTTAAAAGTTTATTTTGAGCGTACTTGTTCACCCTGCTTGTGTGTGTGTGTGTGTGTGTGTGTGTGTGTGTGTGTGTGTGTGTGTGTGTGTGTGTGTGTGTGTGTGTGTGTGTGTGTGTTTTTTCTCAGATGCTCTCAGGCAGTAGTGTTAGGTAAACATGCCCCGCAACTCTCAATTCAATTTAAGGGCTTTATTGGCATGGGAAACGTATGTTAACATTGCCAAAGCAAGTCAAGTAGATTGTAAACAAAAGTGAAATAAACAATAAAAATTAATGCTAAACATTACACTCAGAAGTTCCAAAACAATAAAGACATTTCAAATGTCATGTTATGTATATATACAGTACATCTCTCTGTGTACCTGTCTGTCAGCCAGTCTGTTTTAGAATAAAGTATTTACACAACTGTGAGTCAATCTAGTTTACAGAGCTCTTCACATGGTGTTTTGTCTACTTAGAAAATAATGGTAGACCCAGACACATCTAAAACCCAAGATGTGTTCACACACAGCAAGCGGGCAAACAGCTTCCAAGCTGACGCCTGGCTGATCCGGTGATATGATCCTGTTGGATGTGACGGTTATAACATGGAGATGGCATGGCAGTGTGTGTTTCTGTGTGTGTATGTGTGTGTGTGGGTGTGTGGCAGCATAACTCATGTCTCCATATGGCTAACCCATCTGCCCTCCTTCCACCTGGATGGAACCAGAACCACTAAGCTAGGTAGTAGGAAGGCAGCCAAGAGGAACCAGAACCACTAAGCCAGGCAGTAGGAAGGCAGCCAAGAGGAACCAGAACACTAAGCCAGGCAGTAGGAAGGGAGCCAAGAGGAACCAGAGCCAGGGAGCCAGGCAGTAGGAAGGGAGCCAAGAGGAACCAGAACCACTAAGCCAGGCAGTAGGAAGGCAGCCAAGAGGAACCAGAACCACTAAGCCAGGCAGCAGGAAGGGAGCCAAGAGGAACCAGAACCACTAAGCCAGGCAGCAGGAAGGGAGCCAAGAGGAACCAGAACCACTAAGCCAGGCAGCAGGAAGGGAGCCAAGAGGAACCAGAACCACTAAGCCAGGCAGTAGGAAGGCAGCCAAGAGGAACCAGAACCACTAAGCCAGGCAGCAGGAAGGGAGCCAAGAGAAACCAGAACCACTAAGCCAGGCAGCAGGAAGGGAGCCAAGAGTCTGACTAAAGTGGCTCTATGTGGGCAGGATGTTGAGACTGGGATTCTGGGATCAGTTCTCTCCTTGATGCTGCTGCCGCAGAAAAATCAGTTTGTGCATGTTTGCGTGTTTGTTTGTAGGAGGGAGTTTATGCTGAGTTGTCTTTGTAGAGAACACCATATGTCTGGCTCTCACAGTTGTGCCACCCCCTGCCCTGCCCCCACCTGCACTGCCTGTCTCAATATAAGATGTATGTTATGATAGGGAATGTGAATTAAAGCTTCCATGTTTGGGCACGCCTCTCCTTTGCATAGGTAACTCTCCTGAGTGGCGCAGTGGTCTAAGGCACTGCATCGCAGTGCTAACTGTGTCACTAGAGATCCTGGTTCGAATCCAGGCTCTGTCGCCGCCGGCAGCGACCGGGAGACTCGTGGGCGGCGCACAATTGGCCCAGCGTCGTCCAGGGTAGGGGAGGGAATGGCCGGCAGGGATGTAGCTCAGTTGATAGAGCATGGCGTTTGCAACGCCAGGGTTGTGGGTTCGATTCCCACGGGGGGGCAGTATAAAAAAAAAAAAAAAATATGTATTCACTAACTGTAAGTCGCTCTGGATAAGAGCGTCTGCTAAATGACTAAAAATGTAAAATGTAAATGTAAATGCATAGAAATATGATTAACAGAATGTATAGACATGGTTCTCTCCCTTGTGATACTTCATGGGTGCACCGTAATGGTGTCTGTCTGGATTGTGTACATCTATGTGCTGTTAGTACCCAGATCACTTAGAAAGGTTGTGGTGATCAGCATCACAAAATGTAACATTCCAAAAACAGCCCTTCCTGGATGGTGGATTGGCTGGCTTCTCAGTGGATTCCCTCTCTGTGCCCAGGACATCCCAGAATACCCAGTCCCTAAGGGGGCCAGGGCTGGTGTGGGGGATGGGGTTTGATGGAGATGTGGTGGTGAGGGTGTGAAGAAGGGAGGGGAGAGAAGGGGGGGGGGGGGGGGGGGTGAAGCTGGTAGCCTATGAATGAGGAGGATGGAGGTTTGAATGTAGGCTTGGAGGGGAGGGTAGTGGTGGTGAGGGGGGTTGAGGAGTAGGGGGATCCTTTGTGGCCTTTAGCCAACCCCCTTCATGCACTCTAATGCAACACACACACAGGAAGAATCCTTGGAACTCCTAAGCCTGAATGAAAGGGGTGCTGCCCCCCTACTCTATATTCATTCATCCGAGATACGGTCTCCCCCGGCAACCCAGGACACACCCTGTTCTTTTGTCCAAGGACATCTGAGGCCCATCTGTGTGAGACCCCTAATCCTACTCACGACACACACACCCTGTGGAGTGTGTGTGTATGTGTGTTTGTGTTTGTAGACGGTTGTCCCCCCAAAAAACTGTTATCCTACCTCACCAGAAAGGGATTAATCAGGAAACAAAGACAATTGGACAAGAGAAAATTATACAGCATTCATTTTAGATTAATGTTGTTTGTTAAACAAAGTCCAAACAATAACCAGCATATTCATGTGTACAAAACATTATTCAACATAGCTCACATATTATGAAATGAAACAACATATTAATGTATACACATGCATTCATGAAACAGAATAATAACTAACAGACATGATACAGATTGATCTGTCAGTTCTGTTCTGTATAGAAATCTACCATCACATTGAAATGAACGGCAACATTTAGGTTTGCGATCCACCACTAATCACATTGGCAACATGAAAGAGTGAGATGATACAGAATACTGGTTGGTGTGAAGAGTGACTGTAGGATGATGAGAGATGGTGTCTGTCTGTCCTTAGGGGGTCCCAGGACGTGACACTCACATCAAAAACTGTGTAACACAAAGGAGAGAGCTCACTCATCAAAGACTGTGTATGATGATAGAGATAGCTCACTCCCTGGTTGTTTCTGCCTGCATTGATGTGGAGAAAGCTGTTCTCAATGGACAAAGGTTGAGTGGGTTTAGGCCTCCCTGCGTGTGAGTGCTCCCAAGAGGTCTGGACCTTTATGGCAGACCTTTAGAGCATGGTTGCTGGTTCAAGCCCATTCTCAAGGCACATGTTAGCACTGGTTTTAAATAGTACTGGTGTAGTGGTCCTCTGTAGCTCAGCTGGTAGAGCACGGCGCTTGTAACGCCAAGGTAGTGGGTTCGATATCCGGGACCACCCATACACAAAAATGTATGCACGCATGACTGTAAGTCGCTTTGGATAAAAGCGTCTGCTAAATGGCATATTATTATTATTATTATAGTGTTTGTTCATACTGTTATTACACAGTGTTCTATTCAGGCCCAGTCCCTAAAGGAAACACCATGTTATCAGTGGCAGGGACTAACTCCCTCAGGTTGGAAGAAACCCACTCAACTCCTCATTGTCTTTGCTACCAGAATGTTAACTAAGCTCTTGTTTCTGCTCTTCATGCTGCTTCAGTACTTACCAGAACAATATGTCTGTCTTGGTTCAGAAGAGTGGAGCCAGGGTTACCAGAACAATATGTCTGTCTTGGTTCAGAAGAGTGGAGCCAGGGTTACCAGAACAATATGTCTGTCTTGGTTCAGAAGAGTGGAGCCAGGGTTACCAGAACAATATGTCTGTCTTGGTTAAGAAGAGTGGAGCCAGGAACAGTTCTTAGGGTACCTTGCGGTGTCAAAAATCCGTTGGTCTCCTCAGCCTTCGGTGACAGCTAGCCTCTCGGCGGTTGCTAACGCTCGCGGTTCACTGTGTCTGTCGCGTCTGTCACCCCAAGATGTGACAGCGGACTCCCTGGGGTCAGACGGGGCTGTGTGTGTGTGTTTGTCAAAGATGAGGCAGCATGCTGTCATCACCAGCTCTGAATCAATGAATAATAACAAAGTGCTGAATCATCAGCGGACCTGGAGAGAAAAACCGAAAATTAAAAAAGTGCTGTCAGGTTTTACTAAGCCCTATATTTCCATGTACTGTATCACTTTGTCACTGACTGTGTAAATAGGATGGGCCAACAACCCTGCTCCCTAGAATATGTACGAATCATAGCCTATTAGACTGTAAATAATGTTTCTGATAAATGCTTTTAGATTCACGTTCTCTTCCTGAAGGCTACAAAGTGCCTAATTTCCATCCCTGTCTTTCAATTAGCAACTAATACATACAGACCTCAATAGTTTAGATTGGCTTTCTCTCCTTGTCTCATTTCCTACATTTGCACTGATCAGTATGAAAATGTATGCACTCACTAACTGTAAGTCGCTCTGGATAAGAGCGTCTGCTAAATGACTAAAATGTAAATCTGAAAGAACTGGACAGGTGAAAACCCCATTGGGTGGGTTACAGGGACCTATCCAGCCTATAACATATCAGTGCAGATCAAGGCGAGGATACGATGAGACTATTCGTTACACTATTGGGATGTCCTGCTGGGAAGCCAGGTGAACAGACCTTATAGCCCATTAATCACTACTCTGACTGATCAATAAAGTGCCAAAGTGGAGCAATAACCAGCTGACACAGCACTAACCCTGAGGACCGGAAACAACCCATTACCCTGCTGCTTGTAATCCAATCTGCCTGAAAGATAAACCCAGCTCCATCTCAACCAGCCCTCTCAGATTCTCAGCCTTTTGGCTGAATAGGTTCACCCAGTTCAAATCACAGCACGCCAGGCCAGCTGGCTAAATGACTCCAAACAGGTGATGACTCCAAACAGGCAATTCATTTTAGTGTGGCCTTTCTCTAGCCCTGTTAATCATGTTAAGTACTTAGTAACGGTAAATACATCTCTGGTGGTACTGTGACACCAGTATTAGTAATCATCGGCCGTGGCGAGGAACACTGATACAGTTTAATTAGATTAAAGTTTTATAGAGAAAAAGGTCAGATGAACAAATATATTTTACATAGAGATAAGAACATTAGACTTTACATACAGTACTGCAACAGAGAGAGCATGTCGGATACGATACAGCTGATACAAAGGGTATTTAAGATGAAGTCAACACATGAGTTAGAGGACAGTTTGGTATATAAGAAACTAGTGTTTAGGGTAGAATGCAACATAAATCACAGAATCCTCTTTAGATTGTAGAATCATAAAAAGCCCAGTGCATTGTCAGTGTTCTACCATTTTAGAGCCAGCATAGCCAATGGAATGTGATGTTACAGTGTAGTGTACCCACCCCTCCCCTTCATGTGAAATCAATGACAGTAGTGGATGAATGAAGCGGAAACAAGAGTAGCTCGACGTTAGCTTACACAGCTCAGTGTAGACTCTTACAATGTAACAAAAATAACAGACGACAGATGATGGCACTGTACCGGAGCTAAAATAAGATTTTGGTTTTGACGTTCCTATGGTCTGAGTAGCAGTCAGAGGCACAGAGCAGCAGTATGTGTTCTGGTCCAATCATATCGCCCAGGCACTCTAACAGAGGACACACTATAAGGAGACTGAGTTCAACAACTACCTTCATGATATAGCACTTTGTGACATGTAAAAAGGGCTTTATACATTTGATTGATATACAGTGGCATCATGATATGTGAATTAGATACAAAATGATCTAATTTATGTCTACATATAAAAAGTAATGGCCTTAGAGCCGCTGCTGTACTGTTGATGGGTAAACAGGATGCGAGTCATTTGGACATTCCCTTGTCATCTCACGTTACAGCATATTATAATATCTCCAAAGCCCAAAAACAACAGCATGTGTATAAAACTAGCATACAAAAGTATTCTCAGCATTAGTACAACAAACACAGGATAACTAAGCAACGTAATATGGCTGTTCTGACAAGGCACTGCAGTAATGTGCTGCTTCACAGACCAACAATATGAACACCACTCATTAAACAACACCGGCACAACATAAAGACATCAGCACATTAGTCAGTTAGTGTCTCTCTTTTACCTCCTACATCAACTTACCTTATGGTTAAAGTTAAGTTTTGTTCATTTCTTAGTGGTTTAAAAATTAGTGAACACCGTATACAGTGTAGAAATTCTAAGAGGTTTCAAGCAGATTAACATTGAGAAGAGATGTACAAATAGGTGTGATTAGACAATATTGTTTTCAATCAAAATGTAATAGTGAATTCAGACTTCATTATTGGGCATCTCTGGTGTCCTTTCACCAGATGTGGAGCCTGAACACAAGCCATAATACTAAACTGTGGCTAGCAGTGCAGTGATGGTTGAGTGACAGAGTTGTATTTCTAGTGCAGACTGACCAACAGTCATATCCTTCATTCTTATTGCACTGACTGTACACACCCTTTACAGGGGCCAGGACAGCTAAACGGAACCAGGACTCAGTGTTCTTGCATCAGCCCTCTCTCCCTCCCTCAGAGGCCTTGAGTTAGAACAGGGATGTCTATCTCTATGCCAGACATGCGTGAGCGTGTTGAGTAGCGGTGGCCTACGTAGCTGGGGGCGTAGCCCACCTGAGAGGGGGCATAACTCTGGGACGGGGCGTAGCTGTAAGCCTGGTTCACCCCCATCTCTGACCCATACCCATCCGGGGCTGACATCTGGGACAAATAGACTTGCTGGGGCTGCAGGGCAGGGGGGGCTACGCTCTGAGGGTAGCCCTGGGAGGGCGCGTAGGGCTGGGCATCCATCACAGTGGGGGCGTATCCCTGTGGAGGGAAGGTCTGAGGGGGGCCATAGACGGGGGAGGGGGGGTACCCGTTGGCGGTGAGGGGCTGGGTGGAGAGGGAGTTGGGGAGGGTGGGTAGAGGCAGCCAGAAGGGAGAGGGCAGCTTCTTACACATGCAGTACCACATGAACATCAGCAGGGCGGCGAGCATGAGGCCGCCGGAACAGCCGATGGCCACGTAGACCGCGAACCCGTCGGAGAAGATGCGGTCGTACTTGATGTTCATCTCCTTGGTCCGGAACAAGAACCACACGGACGGCGCCAGGGCGATGGCCCCGCCCAGGAACAGGAACATCCCAGCCACTAGGTGGCAGCCTGCGCTGTTGACCAGACAGCGGGTACTCTTGATGTCTGCCTCAGGCTTATCAGAGCAGCAGCAGGTCTTAGACATGCCTGCCATACACAGCACCAGGGCCAGGGAGCCAAACAGTAGCCCAGTCGGCAGGCAGAACTGGAGCAGTCTCAGGTCCAACTGGTCCACTTTAGAATACCACTGTGGGGAGAAGGAAGGAATAAATGATAAATAATTTATGCAAATCTCAAATGGCACCCTGTTTCCTGTATAGTGCACTATATGGGGGGAATATGGGATACTGTATGTCCTTATGACTGTGTAATCATTACATGTGCGATCATCAGACCCATACCTCTGAGTCGTAGTAGTAGCAGCCAGAGTAGCCATCTTGTTTCACACACTTGGCCCACAGGCCGTCGTAGACGCTGATGTTCTTGGCGTTTTTGTTGAAGGTGACAAGTCGTGTCACTCGCCACTGTGGAATCAGCGTCGCCACAGCGATGCCGCCCACGGAGATGAAGGCGATGATAAAGGAGAAGGCATTGGTGGCGTGGATGTCCCGGCACGACATAGCCGCCGCAGACAGGAAGTGATGTCAACAGAGGACTTCCTATTCTTTTGGATAAAGAGAGTAAGGGAAAATGAGAAAGGGCCTGTTTAGTTCTGAATATAAATATGTGACAGAGCATTTCCTATTCTGCATGGCAGGGAGCCCTTTCTGCTTGACAACAATCCACAGCATTACACTGTACTCTTGAAACCAGCATCGAAGTTTATGCCACTGGGGGAGGTGACCCAGCTACGGGCAAACCCCTCATATGTTCCTATTCACTAACACAGCTGACCTAGAATCTGCATGTGACTGAAAACAATGCTCTCATTTCATTGGAACTCAGACACTTACAAACTAAGCCTATTAGGCAAGTACTGTAGTACTACTCCACAACAGGGGCTGTCCAGAAAAACAATGGACAATAGACTGGTCTACTTTTACTACCGTACCATAATGCTTCTCAATCCATTAAACTCAATTGTCTCAAAGTAGAACCAGTTATTTACCAATGTGTAACTGACTCGCTATGTTTACAGCGCTGGAATATAACGTTACTGTGTGGATGTTTTACTGAGCAGACTGGCATAACATGGCAGACATCTATTAAGAATTCAGTAGTGACTGTGTGTGTGTGTGTAGTCAGTGCTCAGCTAGCTAGCATTAAATTAGCTAGTTAGCCTACTAACTTACTTTAGTTGTTCTCCCCGTATGCTTGTGAAGTTGTGGATATGTAATTTAGCTGTGATGTCTTCTACATGCAGTTGTTCAAACAATGTTGATACAAACTAGCTAATCATTAACCAGCTGACTAACTAGCTAGCTAATAATAATATGTTAGCATTAGCTAGAAACCTGTTGCGCCCTGCATTGTCGAAAATATGGAACTAGCTAGCTAGCTAAACGCTAGAGCTCACAGAAGCTCAACTGACTATCAAAAAGAGAGGTCGAACTTCATACCTTTTGATTTCTGTAATTTTAACGCGTTTATTAGGGAGAAACCGCAGCTATTCCAGTTTGTTGTTGAGTTTTTCAGTTCCGGAGCAGTTCCCCGTCTGCAGCGCACTCGCTTCTTGCGCGTCCCCGTGGTTGGCAAGAGAACGTGACGTCACCCGCGCGTTCATATTCACACTGTCTGTTGTCAGACAGCGCACTTGATTAAATTAACATGAATATACATGGTTGGATGAAAAAAAAATTTTTAAGAGAGAAAATAATGAATGATAACCCGCCTTTCTTTCTAATGTCTTGCAGGGTGGCGTCCAGATCCACATGATCTATAAATCAGCAGGACAGGGGGCAGCAGCTTACTACCTTCCTAATGGTAAGATATCTGCTGTAAGAGTTATGAGGGGTGGATTGGAAGTAACATAAATTAACGAACTATTGGATAATGGATAATTAAAATAAATAAATAAATATTGCAAAACTTAGTTCTGGCCACACAATCTGATTGGTTACCATGAGTTGCAGCTGAGCCAATATCCTGTATCAGAGCCTTAGGCCTATAGAAATGCATAAGCCTGACTAAACATAATATAGAACTGCATAGCTTGGTTACTGTTAGATG
This sequence comes from Coregonus lavaretus, assembly GCF_964263955.1. Lineage (NCBI taxonomy): Eukaryota > Metazoa > Chordata > Actinopteri > Salmoniformes > Salmonidae > Coregonus > Coregonus lavaretus. The sequence continues at coordinate 68,745 of NW_028156607.1, forward strand.
TGGAGCATGTTATAGTGAAAGTTATAACCCCATACACTAACATACAATAATGCACTAACCCTCCTTTATTAGTTTTTTCCCCAGTTGACCTCCCAGAGCCTCCTTTCCTCAGCCCTCCATTTCCTGGGTCAAAGGTCGTCCACAGGAGGAAGAAGAGACAGGTGAGTGAGAACTATGGAAGGACCCAGGCTTTCCTCCTACTATCCTTTTGGGCACAGTTATGGAGGAGTCATCATTTACTGTAACTGGGGGAGGAATGCCGAGAAAGGAGTCATCTTGAGTTCAGTTGTGTGTGTGTTTGAGAGTGTGTGTGTACTATATAATTGTGCATGGTTATGTGTGTGTGTGTATGAGTGTGTTGGAGATAATTAAATAGCGCTATGCTTGATCTTCACGTTGTTGACTATGCATGCTGTATGTTAATTCACTGAGGTAAAAATGAGGTGATTTCCTTGTCCCCCCCCCCCTCTCGTCTTCTTCTTATAAAATATTCACCATGTGAGTGAAGGTTGTTCTCTGTGGCTCCTCATCCTCCACTGCCTGCAGACAGACTGGTGTGGATATGTCTGCATCTCTATCTATCTATCTATCTATCTATCTATCTATCTATCTATCTATCTATCTATCTATCTATCTATCTATATATCTCTGTTCTCCTGCTCCTTTTCTCTCTTTGTCCCCTGAGAGCTATGCTGACGTGGTTTACAGGAAAGCACAGACAGACCTGATGTGGTTGAAACATCCCGTCATCCCAGCATCATTCTTCCTGTTTCTATGATGCGTTTTGGTGGAAACAGTCATCATACATCATACAAATATGTTTTTACAGTAACAGAGAGAGAGAGTTTTAATGTATGTGTGTGTGTGTGTCTAGATCCATTGAGCTTACAGTCTGCTCTGTGTTGCTCTCGTAGGCCCCGCAGGTTGGAGGCAGTGTGGACGAGGAGACCAAGTACATTGAGCTGATGGTGATCAACGACCATCTGATGGTGAGAGCAGTCAGTCTGTGTGTGTGTGTGTGTTCTTTCTTTCACTGATGTTACCCCCAATAAAGAAGCTAGGGGTTCAGGTATAAGGCTGACCTCTCTCTCTCTCTCTCTCTCTCTCTCTCTCTCTCTCTCTCTCTCTCTCTCTCTCTCTCTCTCTCTCTCTCTCTCTCTCTCTCTCTCTCTCTCTCTCTCTCTCTCTCTCTCTCTCTCTCTCTCTCTCTCTCTCTCTCTCTCTCTCTCTCTCTCTCTCTCTCTCTCTCTCTCTCTCTCTCTCTCTCTCTCTCTCTCTCTCCTCTCTCTCCTCTCTCTTCTCTCTCTCTCTCCTCTCTCTCACTCTCTCTCTCTCT
>NW_028156606.1:0-9886 GCF_964263955.1 Coregonus lavaretus
CCCCAGGGCAGGAAGCTGAAGGGGAGGTACAGCTGGGGCCGTATGTATCAAGTGTCTCTGAGAAGGACTGCTGATTTAGAATCAGTTTAGCCTTTTAGATTAGTAAGATGGACTGGGGTGGTACTGATCCTAGATCAGAACTCCTACTCTGAGAAGCTTGGTGTTGGCTGAGAGGAGTGGAGAGGAAGAGTCACGGAAGGACAGTGTTGTTCACTCTGTTTCTCCTCCTCTCCCTGTGTGCGTGTGTGTGTTCGTGTGTGTGTGTGTGAGTTTGAATAAAGCCCAGTGTTTGCCTTGGTTTACCTGTCTCTCATAGTTGTATTCAGCTTGCTTTACTGAACGTGTCTGTCTGTCTGTGTGTGTGTGTGTGTGTGTGTGTGTGTGTGTGTGGTGTGTGTGTGTGTGTGTGTGTGTGTGTGTGTATTTATTTTATTGGCCCTGCGCCCCTGTGTGTGTTTATCTGTGTGTGTTTATCTATGTGTGTTTTCTCTCTGGTGACATCAATGTATAGGGATGGAGGACGATGGAAGTTTAGAACAGTAAGACCAATGTGTGTTGTTATCATTGTGTGTTGTTATCAATGTGTGTTGTTATCAATGTGTGTTGTTATCAATGTGTGTTGTTATCAATGTGGGTTGTTATCAATGTGTGTTGTTATCAATGTGTGTTGTTATCAATGTGTGTTGTTATCAATGTGTGTTGTTATCAATGTGGGTTGTTATCAATGTGGGTTGTTATCAATGTGGGTTGTTATCAATGTGTGTTGTTATCAATGTGTGTTGTTATCAATGTGTGTTGTTATCAATGTGTGTTGTTATCATTGTGTGTTGTTATCATTGTGTGTTGTTATCAATGTGTGTTTTTATCAATGTGTGTTGTTATCAATGTGTGTTTTTATCAATGTGTGTTGTTATCAATGTGTGTTGTTATCAATGTGTGTTGTTATCAATGTGTGTTGTTATCAATGTGTGTTGTTATCAATGTGTGTTTTTATCAATGTGTGTTGTTATCAATGTGTGTTGTTATCAATGTGTGTTGTTATCATTGTGTGTTGTTATCAGGCTGCCTGTTAGCAGGCAGGCAGCAGGCAGGCAGGAGGCAGGCAGGCAGCAGGCAGGCAGGAGGCAGGCAGGACGCAGCAGGCAGCAGGCAGGCAGGAGGCAGGCGGCAGGCAGGAGGCAGGCAGGAGGCAATCAGCAGGCAGGCGGCAGGCAGGAGGCAGGCAGCAGGTAGGCAGGAGGCAGGCAGCAGGCAGGCGGCAGGCAGGCGGCAGGCAGGAGGCAGGCAGCAAGCAGGCAGCAGGCAGAAGGCAGCAAGCAGGCAGCAGGCAGAAGGCAGCAGGCAGGCAGGAGGCAGGCAGCAGGTAGGCAGCAGGTAGGCAGCAGGCAGGCAGCAAGCAGGAGGCATGCAGGCGGCAGGCAGGCAGGCAGCAAGCAGTAAGCAGTAAGCAGTAAGCAGGCAGCAGGCAGGCAGGCAGCAGGCAGTTCATAGCAAGATGAGAACGGCTAGCTATGAATGCATTAGAGACATAACATTTCATAAACATTGTCATAAGACTTATAGGATGAATTGTCAGGACTACAATCATAACAAATATCGCACCCCGGATCATTGGTTTGGGGTGACTTCTACCTACCATGGAAGAAGTGTATATTTCCGCTACAGTAGTTGTGTCTGAGTTGTGTTGTTTTATGTCATTATGCAGGAAGGTCTATCTAATAATCTAATAAAAGTCTAGCTTGGTCTTCTCTCTCCTTCTTGCTTTCTACCCCTTTTTTGTATTTCTCCTCTCCTCCCTCCTCCCTCGTTCCACTGCTCTAATCCCTTTAACTGGCCCATTGTTGCCGTGCATTGTGGTTATTGTAGTTTTTTTTATTGTATGTGCTTAGAGTGAGGAGGAGAGAGATTTGGTCTATTATTTTCACTAGCCCCAGTTTTCTCTCCCCGTCTCTCTCTATCCCTATCTCTCTCTCTCTCTCTCTCTCTCTCTCTCTCTCTCTCTCTCTCTCTCTCTCTCTCTCTCTCTCTCTCTCTCTCTCTCTCTCTCTCTCTCACTCTCTCTCTCACTTGCGTGGGGGAAAGATTAGCATGAGGCTTCGTCTCATACAAAATTCATGCATAATTCGCAAATCCTACGTTTGTGTGTGTGTGTCTGTGTCTGTCTGTGTGTCAAATCAAATCACATTTTATTGGCCGCGTACATATAGTTAGCAGATGTTGTCGCGGCTGTAGCGAAATGCTTATGTTCCTAGCTCCAACAGTGCAGTAATACCTTACAATACCTGACAATACACTTAAATCCCCAAAATAAAAGAAATATAGAAATATTAGAATGAGCAATGTCAGAGTCCGGAATATAAATATATATGTATGTGATGGTGTGTATAGACAGTAGTTAAATAGGATGAGCCTTAACTAGAATACAGGATATACAGTTGAAGTCGGAAGTTTACATACACCTTAGCCAGATACATTTAAACTCAGTTTTTCACAATTCCTGACATTTAATCCTAGTAAAAATTCCCTGTCTTAGGTCAGTTAGTATCACCACTTTATTTTAAGAATGTGAAATGTAGTAAAGAGAATGATTTATTTCAGCTGACAGAGCTGAGTCAGGTCTGTAGGCCTCCTTGCTCGCACACGCTTTTTCAGTTCTGCCCACACATTTTCTATAGGATTGAGGTCAGGGCTTTGTGATGGCCACTCCAATACCTTGACTTTGTTGTCCTTAAGCCATTTTGTCACAACTTTGGAAGTATGCTTGGGGTCATTGTCCATTTGGAAGACCCATTTGCGACCAAGCTTTAACTTCCTGACTGATGTCTTGAGATGTTGCTTCAATATATCCACATAATTTTCCTTCCTCATGATACCATCTATTTTGTGAAGTGCGCCGGTCCCTCCTGCAGCAAAGCACCCCCACAGCATGATGCTGCCACCCCCGTGCTTCACGGTTGGGATGGTGTTCTTTCCGCTTACAAGCATCCCCTTTTACCTCCAAACATAACGATGGTCATTATGGCCAAACAGTTCTATTTTTGTTTCATCAGACCAGAGGACATTTCTCCAAAAAGTACGATCTTTGTCCGCATGTGCAATTACAAACCGTAGTCTGGCTTTTTTATGGCGGTTTTGGAGCAGTGGCTTCTTCCTTGCTGAGCGGCCTTTCAGGTTATGTCGATATAGGACTCGTTTTACTGTGGACATAGATACTTTTGTACCTGTTTCCTCCAGCATCTTCACAAGGTCCTTTGCTGTTCTGGGATTGATTAGCACTTTTCGCACAAAAGTACGTTAATCTCTAGGAGACAGAACGCATCTCCTTCCTGAGCGGTATGACGGCTGCGTGGTCCCATGGTGTTTGTACTTGCGTACTATTGTTTGTACAGATGAACGTGGTACCTTCAGGCATTTGGAAATTGCTCCCAAGGATGAACCAGACTTGTGGAGGTCTACAATTCTTTTTCTGAGGTCTCTTGGCTGATTTCTTTTGATTTTCCCATGATGACAAGCAAACAGGCACTGAGTTTGAAGGTAGGCTTTGAAATACATCCACAGGTACACCTCCAATTGACACAAATTATGTCAATTAGCCTATCAGAAGCTTCTCAAGCCATGACATCATTTTCTGGAATTTTCCAAGCTGTTTAACGGCACAGTCAACTGAGTGTATGTAAACTTCTGACCCACTGGAATTGTGATACAGTAAATTATAAGTGAAATAATCTGTCTGTAAACAATTGTCGGAAAAATTACTTGTGTCATGCACAAAGTAGATGTCATAACCGACTTGCCAAAACTATAGTTTGTTAACAAGAAATGTGTGGAGTGGTTGAAAAACTAGTTTTAATGACTCCATCCTAAGTGTATGTAAACTTCCGACTTCAACTGTACATATGAAATAGTTAAAACAGTATGTAATCATTATTAAGGTGACCAGTGTTCCATGTCTATTTACAGCAGTCTCTAAGGGGCAGGGTTGAGTACCGGGTGGTAGTCGGCTAGTAACAGTGACTAAGGTTCAGGGCAGGGTACTGGGCGGAGGCCGGCTAGTGGTGACTGTTTAACAGTCTGATGGTCTGGAGATAGAAGCTGTTTATCTCTCGGTCCCAGCTTTGATGCACCTGTACTGTCTCCTCCTAGATGGTAGCGGGGTGAACAGGCCATGGCTCGGGTGGCTGAGGTCGTCGATGATCTCCTTGGCCTTCCTGAGTCACCGGTTGCTGTAGATGTTTTGGAGGGCAGGCAGTGTGCCCCCGGTGATGCGTTGGGCAGACTCTGGAGAGCGGTGTGTCTGTGTGTCTGTGTGTGGGTGTGGTTGAGTGTGTGTGTGGTTGGGTGTGTTTGTCAGAATTTATCTACGTACGTCTCTCCCCGAGTGTCTGCACCGCTGCCGGTACGTGTGTGTTTAGATAAGGTGTGTGTGTGTGTGTGTGTGACCTCTCTCCCACATCCCTGGGCTCAGTGGAACAACAATTGGAAAAATACCTCGACTGACAGACAGGGCAGGAAAATGTTTTTCACACAGTCTGTGTGTGTGTGTTTTACCACACCATCCCTAAGCTAAGTTTGAGCTTTACAATGCCAGCTCAAAGTAACAACCTATAAAACTAGCAGACACACACACACACACACACACACACACACACACACACACACACACACACACTGATAAAAGGAAACAGTGCTAGGTCAGTCAGTCAGGAGGAGAGGAGACCCCTACACTGTCCTCTGTGACGCAGGCTGGTTTACCGCAGCACCGAAGCCTGACAACCCTGACTATGACGTGGGCTTGACGTACGCTTCTGGTTTAATTCTAATGAGCTGGCCCACCCACTCTAATCTCTAACCTGTACAGTGTGTGTTCTCTCCGTGTAGCCTACTGTCTGTGTATACAATATGTGTTTGTTTCTACTGTCTGCGCACACATCATAAGCTAGTCCAGTCTGTCTGAGGGGTATGTCTGTCCGTCCGTCCGTCTGTCCGTCTGTTCGCCCGTCTGTCTCTGCACTATTCTGCCTGCCGTGTCATCCAAGGTTTTTGGCTAAATATAAAATATAATTTGACCTCTACACGATGCCAAGTGTTAGAATAGAACAGTTAATATTTAGTGTCTCTGAGTGTTTCTACAACCGTCTGCCTTTGCGGCATTATTGCTGTATCTATAGTTATGGTTGCAAAGCTACCGTTAATTTACCAAAGTTACCGTAATTTTGGTAATTTTGGTAATCTATGGTAACTTCGGTCATTTATATTTTAACAAAAAAAAAATATTCACATATAGTATTCATTTTTGATATCTGTGTTCATATTGTCCATGAGTCTCTAGTGCATAGAACATATCGTTGAAGAGAAAACAGTTTAATTATTGAAAAAATAATCTAATCAAGAATGACATTATTTTCAATTAACTCTGCAACTCTTTCAACTATTTACTTTATTCACAACTCCCACCAGTTTGGCTCAAACACATTTACAACAAAGACATATTGGCATAAGAAACTAATAAAAGTTAAACAAATATATAAAATAATATTTCATGCTGAAACCATCATATTAAACACCAATGGTATTCACTAAGTTGATGGTTTATATTTAGGATAATGTTTTAAAACTTTGTCATTACATTTTGTTGTATTTTTAAATCATCTTATTTGATTAATTTATACAGTGCCTTGCAAAAGTATTCATCCCCCTTGGCGTTTTTCCTATTTTGTTGCATTACAACCTGTAATCTAAATTGATTTTTATTTGCATTTCATGTAATGGACATACAATACCGGTCAAAAGTTTTAGAACACCTACTCATTCAAGGGTTTTTCTTTATTTTTACTATTTTCTACATTGTAGAACAGTAGTGAAGACATCAAAACTATGAAATAACACACATGGAATCATGTAGTAACCAAAAAAGTGTTAAACAAATCAAAATATATTTTAGATTCTTCAAATAGCTACCCTTTGCCTTGATGACAGCTTTGCACACTCTTGGCATTCTCTCAACGAGCTTCACCTGGAATGCTTTTCCAACAGTCCTCGAAGGAGTTCCCACATATGCTGAGCACTTGTTGGCTGTTTTTCCTTCACTCTGCGGTCCGACTCATCCCAAACCATCTCAATTTGGTTGAGGTCGGGGGATTATGGAGGCCAGGTCATCTGATGCAGCACTCCATCACTCTCCTTCTTGGTCAAATAGCCCTTACACAACCTGGAGGTGTGTTGGGTCATTGTCCTATTGAAAAACAAATGATAGTCCCACTAAGTGCAAACCAGATGGGATGGCGTATCGCTGCAGAATGCTGTGGTAGCCATGCTGGTTAAGTGTGCCTTGAATTCTAAATAAATCACAGACCGTGTAACCAGCAAAGCACCCCCACACCATAACACCTCCTCCTCCATGCTTTATGGTGGGAAAGACAAATGCGGAGATCATCTGTTCACCCACATCGCGTCTCACAAAGACACGGCGTTTGGAACCAAAAATCTCAAATTTGGACTCCAGACCAAAGGACACATATCCACTGGTCTAATGTCCATTGCTTGTGTTTCTTGGGCCAAGCAAGTCTCTTCTTCTTATTGGTGTCCTTTAGTAGTGGTTTCTTTGCAGCAATTCGACCACGAAGGCCTGATTCACACAGTCTCCTCTGAACAGTTGATGTTGAGATGTGTCTGTTACTTGAACTCTGAAACATTTATTTGGGCTGCAATTTCTGAGGCTGGTAACTCTAATGAACTTATCCTCTGCAGCAGAGGTAACTCTGGGTTTTCCATTCCTGTGGCAGTCCTCATGAGAGCCAGTTTCATCATAGCGCTTGAAACATTTTTTATACAAACCCCCGAAAAATTCATTTAAATTCCAGGTTGTAAGGCAACAAAATAGGAAAAATGCCAAGGGTGTGAATACTTTCGCAAGCAGCTGTATATTTTACATGCGATAAGGCCAAACAGGTGGCCAGAGATCATTAAAGATGACTGTGATAATCTGAAGTACCCTAAAGGGCCACTTTGTCATCTGATAAAATTCCCCCAAAATATTCTGGTAGTTTACTGGTAAACTTAGAAAGTTTCCAGTAATATAACCTCTCTTTGTAACCATATCGATAATGACATTGATTGGTTGAGTGTTTCTATAAAGAGTTCAGGTGTTCTAATGGTAGATATGAAAAATCTATTGACCTTTAGACAGTGCCAAGTGTAAAGCATTATATATTTTTTGTGTTAATACGTATATAGTGTGTCCATTAGTGTTTCTATGAATGGTTTATAACGATCATATGAGGATGATTTGAGTGTTTCTATGAATGGTTTAAAATGATAATATGAGGATGGATTGAGTGTTTTATGAATGGTTTATAGTGATACTATGAGGATGATTTGAGTGTTTCTAAGGTATCATGGGATGCAGCCGAAATGGCACCCTATTCCCCATTAGTGCACTACTTTTGACCAGGGCCCATAGGGTATAGGGTGACATTTGGGACGTAGTCCAGGTGTTGTAATGGATTACTTTTGGTCCTGAGTTTTTGTTTTGATGGGTGATTATGAAAGTGTAATATGCTGATGACATTTCTTGGTAATGGGGTCGGCTTAGAGAACACACACGGACACACACACAAATGCAGACACACACACACACACACACAACACACACACACACACACTGGGTCGGCATAGAGTTCTGACACACACAAAAGCACTTCAGACTCACCCTACATGTAATTATTTTATTATTGTTCAATGGAGAGAAGGATGATAGGTTTTAATTATAATGAGGAAGCTGTCATTCCCTCCACCTCTCTCTCTCTCTCTCTCTCTCTCTCTCTCTCTCTCTCTCTCTCTCTCTCTCTCTCTCTCTCTCTCTCTCTCTGTCTCTCTGTCTGTCTCTCTCTCTCTCTCTCTCTCTGTCTCTCTGTCTGTCTGTCTCTCTCTCTCTCTCTCTCTCTCTCTCTCTCTCTCTCTGTCTCTCTGTCTGTCTCTCTCTCTCTCTCTCTCTCTCTCTCTCTCTCTCTCTCTCTCTCTCTCTCTCTCTCTCTCTCTCTGTCTCTGTCTCTGTCTCTGTCTCTCTCTCTCTGTCTCTCTCTCTGTCTCTCTCTCTGTCTCCCTGCCTCTCTGTCTCCTCTCTCTCTCTCTCTCTCTCTCTCTCTCTCTCTCTGTCTCTCTCTCTCTGTCTCTGTCTCTCTCTCTCTCTCTGTCTCTGTCTCTCTCTCTCTCTCTCTCTCTCTCTCTCTCTCTCTCTCTCTCTCTCTCTCTCTCTCTCTCTCTCTCTCTCTCTCTCTCTCTCTCTCTCTCTCTCTCTCTCTCTCTCTCTCTCTCTCTCTCAATTCAATTTAAATTTAAACGTAAGTGCTTTATTGGCATGGGAAACATATGTTAACATTGCCAAAGCAAGTGAAGTAGATAGTAAACAAAAGTGAAATAAACAATAAATATTAACAGTAAACATTACATTCAGAAGTTCCAAAAGACTAAAGACATTTCAAATGGCATAGTATGTCTATATACAGTGTTGTAACAATGTGCAAATAGTTAAAGTACAAATGGGAAAATAAATAAACATAAATATGGGTTGTATTTACAATGGTGTTTGTTCTTCACTGGTTGCCCTTTTCTTGTGGCAACAGGTCACAAATATTGCTGCTGCGATGGCACACTGTGGTTTTTCACCCAGTAGATAAGGGAGTTTATCAACATTGGGTTTGTTTTCGAATTCTTTGTGGATCTGTGTAATCTGCGGGAAATATGTGTCTCTAATATGGTCATACATTTGGCAGGAGGTTAGGAAGTGCAGCTCAGTTTCCACCTCATTTTGTGGGCAGTGTGCATATAGCCTGTCTTCTCTTGAGAGCCAGGTCTGCCTACGGCAGCCTTTCTCAATAGCTCACTGAGTCTGTACATAGTCAAAGCTTTCCTTACGTTTGGGTAAGTCACAGTGGTCAGGTATTCTGCCACTGTGTACTCTCTGTTTAGGGCCAAATAGCATACTAGTTTGCTCTGTTTTTTTGTTAATTCTTTCCAATATGTCAAGTAATTCTCTTTTTGTTTTCTCATGATTCTCAACGATATTATAACCGCGATCGATAATAGACAGTACTGTGCTGCCGTCTTCATCGACCTGGCCAAGGCTTTCGACTCTGTCAACCAACGCATTCTTATTGGCAGACTAAATAGCCTTGGTTTCTCAAATGACTGCCTCGCCTGGTTCACCAACTACTTCTCAGATAGAGTTCAATGTGTCAAATCGGAGGGCCTGTTGTCTGGACCTATGGCAGTCTCTATGGGGGTGCCACAGGGTTCAATTCTTGGGCCGACTCTTTTCTCCGTGTATATCAATGATGTCGCTCTTGCTGCTGGTGACTCTCAGATCCACCTCTACGCAGACGACACCATTTCGTATACATCTGGCCCTTCATTGGACACTGTGTTAACAAACCTCCAAACGAGCTTCAATGCCATACAACACTCCTTCAGTAGCCTCCAACTGCTCTTAAACACTAGTAAAATTAAATGCATGCTCTTCAATCGAACGCTGCTGGCACCCGCCCACCCGACTAGAATCACTACTCTCGACGGGTCTGACCTAGAGTATGTGGACAACTACAAATACCTAAGTGTCTGGTTAGACTGTAAACTCTCCTTCCAGACTCACATTAAGAATCTCCAATCCAAAGTTAAATCCAGAATCGGCTTCCTATTTCGCAACAAAGCCTCCTTCACTCATGCTGCCAAACATGCCCTCGTAAAACTGACTATCCTACCGATCCTTGACTTCGGCGATGTCATTTACAAAATAGCCTCCAACACTCTACTCAGCAAATTCGATGTAGTCTATCACAGTGCCATCCGTTTTGTCTCCAAAGCCCCATACACTACCCACCACTGTGACCTG
>NW_028156605.1:0-30000 GCF_964263955.1 Coregonus lavaretus
GGAACAAATTAGGGTTAAGTGCCTTGCTCAAGAGCACATCGACAGATGTTTCACCTTGTTTGCAATTGCCCTATAAAGGTGCAATGGTTGTCATTTCAATGGTAATCTATATTGGACAGACAATGTAAACATAGCACCTGACCAAATTATGCAAGATTGTAGCTCTGGGTTTAGCAGCAGTATTTTAGTTCTGGGTTAAGCGGCAGTATTTTAGTTCTGGGTTAAACGGCAGTATTTTAGTTCTGGGTTAAGCGGCATTATTTTAGTTCTGGGTTAAGCGACAGTATTTTAGTTCTGGGTTAAGCGGCAGTATTTTAGTTCTGGGTTAAGCGGCATTATTTTAGTTCTGGGTTAAGCGGCAGTATTTTAGTTCTGGGTTAAGCGGCAGTATTTTAGTTCTGGGTTAAGCGGCAGTATTTTAGTTCTGGGTTAAGCGGCAGTATTTTAGTTCTGGGTTAAGCGGCAGTATTTTAGTTCTGGGTTAAGCGGCAGTATTTTAGTTCTGGGTTAAGCGGCAGTATTTTAGTTCTGGGTTAAGCGGCAGTATTTTAGTTCTGGGTTAAGCGGCAGTATTTTAGTTCTGGGTTAAGCGGCAGTATTTTAGTTCTGGGTTAAGCGGCATTATTTTAGTTCTGGGTTAAGCGGCATTATTTGTATGGCAATAAATAACAACCAAAGCAGTTTCTCGAAGTAGTCCAGTCTGTAGTCAACCATATGAAGGACTACATAGGACTGTCAGAAATTCTAGCCCTCTTAACCCAACACCGCACGGCGTAAAAAAAAAAAAAAAAACTGTCACGTAGCCACGCGGGGTACAAAGAGTACTGACACACGCATGCATTACGGCACTTGGCTGCAAAACATTAGCGTTATAGCCCAATAAATGTCACGTGTCATTGTGTGTCATTTTACCATTATACAGGAGAATGTTCCAACCTAACCTAACGCACATCCTAACCTGTGCGTAAAAATTCAAGCGTTTGACAGTTTCACTGTGAAAAGAATAAAAAGTGGTCTTACCTTTGCATAGCAGCATATGATCAACCCCAAAGGTAAGAGATAGCCAATGACTAAAATAGTAACTTTATAGGTGTGTTTGGAAGCGCTTGCGTACCACGCTTCCCAGCAGAACGAACTGTTCGGTGCTTCCGGATGGTTAGTAAGTATCTGGTGTTGCGCCACTGGTACAGCGAATATGAACGATAGCGCCCAAATAACACAGACCCCTGTGAGGGCATTTCTCCTGTTGCGGACGCAGGGGGACTTTTTGGAGTGTACAACAGCTATGTACCTGTCCACTGACATGGCAACAAGCGTGAAGATGCTCACCAGCATACACACCATAACCAAATAGTGTACGCATTTACATAAAAAGGCTCCAAATATCCACTCAGGTAGGGAGTATATGGTAGCCTGGAACGGAACACAGAATAGCAGAAACAACAGGTCCGCTATGCTTAAATTGAGGATGAAAATGTTCGTCGTACTTCTGTTGCGCCGGGACTTGATTTTCCCTATTACTATCATCACCAGAGTGTTCCCGACGACACCCAGGAAAAATATACATCCGAAAATCACCGGAACAATCACCTCCTCCGGACCACCGTGGTCTTCTTCACCGTCACCCGCCGTCAGGTTGCCGGTGTCTAATAACTCGGTCCAGACGTAGCCCGTTTCGTTGGCCGGCAGCAGCATGGTTTCTCCCACAGTCGCGGCGTCCAGGTCCAGACGTTCTAGGAGTTAAGAAATATCTCTCCGGAGAAAGTGGTGATTTTGTCCAGACCCTCGCATGATAGATAGTCTGGTCTATGTATCACACTCAGTCAGTAACACTGCTGTGTCAGGTTCCAGATTAGGGTTTAGGCTACTTTACGCATGTTTGCAGGAAATGGTTTCGGGTGCATCCACTTGTGAGAAAGTCGGCTACAACAAGTGTAGGCTGGCTAGGTCACCCGATGCGCGTCTTCGACATAACACGCTAACGATAGCCTGGCTAATAACGAAAACATGTTTGAGTTGCTTTTCATTTCAATATCACAATGGAAAAACGACTCCCTCTTTTCCATTTGACAAACTGTACTGTGGACTATGCCTGGAGGTCATTATACCGCGGAGATGAAAGGGTTTGAGTGAAGCAGTGTGAGAGGTGTGACGATTGTAAAGAAAATAACGACCTATTTAGATCTCGTCTCTCATCCTGTAACCTTGGCACCGGCTGCCTCACGGTCTCTGATTTCTGACATGGCTTTTATGTTATATGAAGTTTTACTTCATTGTCTGACATCATTTTTGTTTTATCAATTTAGTTGATAAATTGCTGTTACAACAAGTGATATTCATATTTGTGCTAACTTGAATCTTCGACAGAGAGACATCCATGGATAAAATGCTATGTGGCAAGACAAGAGTATCACTTGGTTGGATATCCCACTAAAAAAAATCACTGCCTCTAGGATAGTTTTGGTCTTCTCTGAACCCCTGCAGGATTCAATTAAGGGATCAATCAATAAATAATCTACCTCTGCCTTAGGTTTGAAACAAAGATTTGAAATAACTAGTTCCCTTCAGTGAAATTATTTTTGAGGAAGGACAAAGAAACTCCATTGAAAGTTTTGATGACTCCTTTTCTACTGTATCTACTGTATCCAGGCATTAAAAACATGACATCTTAGTCCTTAAATTGGAGGTCCTTCATACAGCAATGCATCATTACTCTTCAAATACCCCCATTCAGATACACAAACAGAACGGTCTTAGAGATGATGTAGTGCTACTGGCTTTACCAAACAGAGAGAGTTATTTTGAGACTTTGCAAGACAGAGAGAGAGACAGAGAGAGAGGAAGAGAGAGAGAGAGAGAGAGAGAGAGAGAGAGAGAGAGAGAGAGACAGAGAGAGACAGAGAGAGAGAGAGAGAGAGAGAGAGAGAGACACAGAGAGAGAGACACAGAGAGAGACACAGAGAGAGAGACAGAGAGAAACACAGAGAGAGAGACACAGAGAGAGAGACAGAGAGAGAGGAAGAGAGAGAGAGAGAGAGAGAGAGAGAGAGAGAGAGAGAGAGAGAGAGAGAGAGAGAGAGAGAGAGAGAGAGAGAGACAGAGAGAGAGAGAGACAGAGAGAGAGAGAGACACAGAGAGAGAGACACAGAGAGAGACACAGAGAGAGAGACAGAGAGAAACACAGAGAGAGAGACACAGAGAGAGAGACACAGAGAGAGAGACATAGAGAGAGACACAGAGAGAGAAACACACAGAGAGGGCAACAGGTGAGCTCTTCTGTTTTGGAGCAATGGATGCCAACATTGGAAACAGAGGCAGAGCCAGAGGAGTGAGAGTAAGAGGAGGAGGACGGGGAGGACAAGGACGAGGACGAGGAAGGCCAAGGACCGTAATCTCTGATGAGATCCGAGCCACTTTGGTTGATCACGTGGTCAACCATGGTCTAATATTGAGGGAGGCTGGGAAAAGAGTACAGCCAAATTTGAGCAGGTACACTGTAGCATCCATCATCCGGACATTCCGAAATTAGAATAGGTAAGAAATCTACTCTCACTAGAAAATTGCAGTACTGCATATCAATACAGTACTCAATGAGTACAGTAGTACAGTATTGCCTGTGGACTGTTCTGTAGGACTGTAAAAATAAAGTATGTTTCAAGTATTTGAGAAATGTATTTCTACTTTGTATTTACAGCATTTTACTATTTGTTTGGCGGAACTGAAAGATTACCAACACAAGGTGGTCGGGAACGTGTTCTGTCTCCTGAACAGGAAACTGAAATCATGAACATGGTCCTAGAAAAGAACGCCATAACATTACGGCAAATACAATGAAAAATAATAGAAAACAATGAGATATTTCAAAATATTGATAGGGTAAGTTTATCAACACTGGACCGTGTCTTGCGCAGAAATAATCTCAGGATGAAGCAGGTCTACAGGGTGCCATTTGAACGCAATTCAGAAAGAGTCAAAGAATTGCGATATAACTATGTGCAAGTGAGTCCTATACAATCCCACAATTGATGCATACTCTCAACACTGTATACATTATACATATTTCAGTATTGTAATCATAATGATTGTGCTTCACAATAGTGACCACTCCATGTCTATTTCTGATATTGTCATGTGTGTTTCAGAGAGTCCTTGAGCTGGCTGCAGTGGAGCACCAGTTCATCTTCATTGATGAGGTTGGATTCAACCTCACAAAAAGACGAAAGAGGGGAAGGAATATCATCGGCCAGCGTGCCATTGTTCAAGTCCCTGGCCAGCGCGGAGGGAACATCACAATGTGTGCAGCGATTACCCACCACGGCGTCATCCATCACCATGCTACCCCTGGCCCCTACAACACCGCCCATCTGATCACATTCCTGGACACCCTACACAACACACTCATTCCACCAGATCAGGTAGATGGCCCAGAGCAGCTCAGGTACGTCGTCATTTGGGACAACGTACGTTTCCACAGGGCTGCTCTGGTTCGTAACTGGTTCACTGCCCACCCACGCTTTTTAGTTGTTTATCTCCCTCCATATTCTCCATTCCTCAATCCTATTGTGTATGACCGAAATCCACAAACGCGTATACCTCTTCTCCAAGCTATGGAAGACGCATGTGGAGATATAGCAGCTGATGCTTTTCATGGCTGGAATCGCCATGCTAGGCGATATTTCCCCCGTTGCTTGGCCAGGGAAAACATTGCTTGTGATGTGGATGAGGTGCTGTGGCCAGACCGCAACAGAAGAGAGGATGCAGCATTTTTTTTTTTTTTTTACTGTAACTGTATACATTAAATTCTTCTGTTTTGTATGTAGACCACTGTATGTGCAACTTTGTGTTGGTGGGAAAAACGAAATATATTTGTTACCGTGTATTTGTGTGTTCTGAGTATAAAAACAATATTCTCAATATTTTACAACATACTTATGTATGTACTGTCTGTAGTAATGGCAACACTGAACCAAAAAAAGGCCTAAGTCATTATGATGAATGGAGAAGAAGTGTTTTCCATTCATCATAGTGTTTTACATTGAGCACATCAGTGTTCAACTGGTTCTTATAAATGTATATTCATATGATGGTTTGTGTGTGTCATTTGAAAGCAAAATACAATTTTGATAAGAAATAACATTGTTTTGAATGTAAAGTTTGATTTTGCTGGAGAATTGAGGGGTTTTGCCCATTGTGTGTGTGTTTTTTGATTTGTGTGTAGTTCTGAGAATATGAGGCATGCTTTCAGAAAATGTGTGTAAACAATCGAGAAAAACTGTAATTGAATTGAAAAATTGAGAGAGACAGAGAGAGGAAGAAAGAGAGACAGAGAGAGAGAGCGAGCGAGAGAGAGAGAGAAAGACAGAGACACAGAGAGAGAGAGTGTGAGAGAGAGAGAGAGAGAGAGAGAGACAGAGAGAGCGATAGAGAGAGAGAGAGCAAGAGGGAGACAGAGAGGGAGAGAGAGAGAGAGAGAGAGAGAGAGGGAGATATAGAGACAGACAGAGACAGACAGAGACACACACAGAGAGAGAGAGAGAGAGAGAGAGAGAGAGAGAGCAAGAGGGAGACAGAGAGGGAGAGAGAGAGAGAGAGAGAGAGAGAGAGAGAGGGAGATATAGAGACAGACATAGACAGACAGAGACACACAGAGAGGGAGAGAGGGAGAGAGATATATATAGAGAGAGAGAAAGGAAGAGAGGAAGAGAGAGAGAAAGGAGAGAGAGAGAGACAGAGAGAGAGAGCGAGAGAGAGAGAGCGAGAGAGAGAGAGAGAGAGAGAGAGAGAGAACGGAGTTGGAAAGGGTGATGGTTAAGGACCTGAATGGTCTGTAGTGGAAAGACACAGGAAGAAGAGAGATCATGATACAGAAAGCAGTGGAGCGTCTAGTATAGAAAGCATAAAGAGGGTCAAGGTAGGAAGCAGGAGTAGTGATGTGTTGGTAGAGCATGGTGCTTGCAATGCCAGGGTTGTGGGTTTGATTCCCACGGGGGGCCAGTATGAAAAAAGAATATGTATGCACTCACTAACTGTAAGTCGCTCTGGATAAGAGCGTCTGCTAAATGACTAAAATATAAATGAAAGTGGTGATGGTGTTTGATGAGACCACAGGGCCCAATTTACACCCTATCTGACTAACCACTGCCATAGACAAAGAGACAGGAGAAGTGCAATTAGCAAGAGAAGATTCTGACAATGGAAAATGTTAGAAAGAAGATTAAAAGCCATATCCCTGGTAGATTGAGGGGAGTCATCACTGGGGCCCCAATATCTATGACCACAGATGATATTAAAGACAATGTGACGGGAGGCAGAGTGATCGAGGCCAAGAGGTTGATCAGTAGGAAAGAGGGTCAAAGCAGTGAAAGCTTATCAGTGCTGCTGAGGTTTCAGAAGGTTATGCCTGGAAAAGTACAGATAGGATTCCTTAGTTTCAATGTCAGAGACAATTTTTTCCCGTCCCAATTGCGGTGTTTTAAATGCCAAAGAATGGGACATGCAGCTGTTCAATGGAAAGGAAGGAAAAGAGGTGCCAAGTGGGGAGGGGAACACGATTACGGTGAATATGGGTTTTAATTGTGGGGGGGGGGAGACATAATGCAACGTTTGGTGGATGCCAGGTGCAGAGAGAGGCTAGAGAGTCTCAGAGATATAGAATCAGTCATGATGTATCGTAGGCAGAGGCTGTAAGACTACAGTGCGGACTGATGGAGCTTCCATGGCTGCCCCTCTAGTAAGTGGACCTACTGTCGGGGCTGGTGCTTCAGCTGGTCCTGGCCTGGTTTGGAGGCCTGTTCAGAAAATCTTGCGATCATGAATGTGCTGTGTCAATGGACACTTTGATCATGAATAAAGTGAACTTCATAGATTTCTTTGTTAAGGTTATCAATATGACTCGGGTTGTTGAAAGCAGAAACGGCAGGTTGAAGGTTATGGTGGACACGGCAAAAGAGATATTGGGGCTAACAGATGTTACTGTTGAAATGGTTGTTGACATGCTGAGGATATAGATGATGTTTAATGGTATGGGGGGGTTGGGGAGTAATTTTTTTTTTTGGGGGTGGGGGGGGGGGGGGGGGGGGTGTTATAGGTTAGTAGGGATTTATTTGGTTTTAATTGTATTTTCATGGTAGTACAGAATTGGGCAGATCGTGATTGATCGTATATTCCAGCACAGTAGGTGACGGCATGCACCTTACATGTTCGTTTGACCGCCATGACATCATAGAAGAAGAAGAGAACTCACCAAACGCTCAGATGAAACTCTCCAAAACAATCCAAGAATGTATGTGTTACAGTTTTTTCCCAACTGCTTACACACGTTTTCAAAACGATGTCGCCTTTTTTCAAAACTCTACACACAATTCCCAAAACAGCACACACAAAATGCAAAATGCCTCACATCTACTTCAAAATGTAACACTGCATTCAAAATGCCATAAACACATGTCAGAATGAAGCATTGGCATCAAATGGCAAACACTTCTTTCATAATAGTACATTTTTGGATATACCATGTAAACACTGTTGTTCTAAATCTAAAGCTCTTTGGTCTTTCATAGGCTTATATCTACATTTCAATACAATGTTCTACAGTGAAAGTAATCTGCTGAGAGGGGTAACAAGTACACTGTAAACACCAATGCAATGTAGAAACAGAAAATATTTATTAGGCCAAACATTACTGTTGTATACAGCAGCATACAACAAAACCATAAACATATGTAAACCAAAAGTACATTCTTTAGAATACAGTAAAGAACACAATTGTGTGTGTGGGGTCCCGGGGGGGGCAGTCCAGGAAATGGTGGGGGGGGCAGTCACCAGTGCTAAGCTACGCTTCATCTGTTCTCCGGGCTGGGTCTGGCCACAATACTTTGTCCACATCACAAGATACGTTTTCTCTTGCCAAACATCGAGGGAAGTATCTCCTAGCATGGCGTATCCAACCTTGGACAAAGGCTTTCCTCTATGTCCCCACATTCGTCCTCCATTGCCTGGAGAAGCGGCATGCGGGCATAGGGTTGGCGATCATACACTTTCCAACGCCAGGCTGAGAAGAATTCCTCTATGGGATTTAGAAAAGGTGAATATGGGGGTAGGTACAAAACTACAAATTGTGGATGGGTGGCAAACCAGTTTTGGACCAGAACAGCCCGGTGAAAACTAACATTGTCCCATATAACCACAAATCTAGCAGGCTCCTGATATGGATCAGGGACAAGCATTGTGTAAATTGCATCCAGAAAAGTGAGCATATGGCCAGTGTTGTACGGACCCAGTGTGGCATTGTGATGGAGGACCCCGTTTTGAGTGATGGCAGCACACATAGTTATATTACCCCCACGCTGTCCAGGGACATTGGTAATTGCCCTCTGTCCTATTACATTTCTTCCGCGGCGCCTGGTTTTGGTGAGGTTGAAGCCAACCTCATCCACATAAATAAATGTACATGGGCATCCATCTCCAATACTCTCTGTAACAGACAAAAGGATATACAGATGAGTAAATATGGTATGTCTGAAGTACTGGAAGTAGTGTTGCATACATACCTCTACAAAGTCATGTCGCAGATTCTTGACTCTGTCAGAGTTTCTCTCAAATGGCACCTTGTAAAGTTGTTTCATCGTCACTTGGTGCTGTTAGAGGATGCGTTGTATGGTCGACAGGCTTACAGCATTGATGTTGTTAAATATGGTGTCATTATTCAAGATATGCTCTCTTATCTCTCAAATCCTAATTGCATAAATCCCTGGAGAAGAGATGAAGCGTAGCTTAGCACTGGTGACCCCCCCCCCTACCATTTACCATTTCCTGGACTGCACCCCCGGGACCCCCCACACACAATTGTGCTCTTTACTGTATTCTAAAGAATATCCTTTTGGTTTACATATGTTTATGGTTTTGTTGTATGCTGCTGTATACAACAGTAATGTTTGGCCTAACAAATATTTTCTGTTTCTACATTGCATTGGTGTTTACAGTGTACTTGTTACCCCTCTCAGCAGATTACTTTCACTGTACAACATTGTATTGAAATGTAGATATAAGCCTATGAAAGCCCAAAGAGCTTTAGATTTAGAACAACAGTGTATACATGGTATATCCAAAAATGTACTATTATGAAAGAAGTGTTTGCCATTTGATGCAAATGCTTCATTCTGACATGTGTTTATGGCATTTTGAATGCAGTGTTACATTTTGAAGGAGATGTGAGGCATTTTGCGTGTGCAGTTTTGGGAATTGTGTGTAGAGTTTTGAAAAAAGGAGACATAGTTTTGAAAACGTGTGTAAGCAGTTGGAAAAAACTGTAAATATGGTGTCATTATTCAAGATATGCTCTCTTATCTCTCAAATCCTAATTGCATTGTTGGCCAAAACCATATTTCTAATTGCAGTCTCTTGTACATCTGTAAACAAGCGTCCTCGTCCTCCATGATGTCTTTGCCTTTCCACTCTGTACAGAATTCAAACACAGTATGTGTTCAGCATAGGAACTGTAAACAATGTACACAAAAATGTAGTACAGCATGATAACCAACCTCATTCATTCAATGCAGTGCAGTAAATGGATGGCTTAGAGTTACAAATGTTTATGCAATACTATGCAGTCATACGTATTTTACAGTACATTACTGTAATGCTAAAATAGTCATTAGATAGTTGCATACCTGTTCTCATTTCTGAAGGTTCGAATTATGGACGCCACTGTAAATCGACTCAAGTTGGGCTGGACTCTCAGTCCAGCCTCTCTCATGGTCAAACCGTGGTTGATCACATGATCAACAAGTGTTGCCCTAATCTCATCAGAGATGGCTCTCCTTCCTTCTCTTCTTTTCCCTCGTCCTCTTCTTCCTCTTCCTCTTCCTCTTCCTCTTCCCCTGCCTCTCCCTCCTACTCCTCCTCTTCCAACTATTCGTCTTTGAATTTGTCCTCGTTGTTGTCCCCTGCCTCTCCCTCCTACTCCTCTTGCTCTCTGTCCATTGTTATCATCCATTGTTCAAAACAGTCCTATAGTACAGTAAAGCAGTGATTGGTTAGTGATCAGTTAAGCAATTTGTGTTTGAACATGTGAGGAGAGTGTGTTTGACCTGGTGAATAAGTGTAGCATTTTCATTGGTTGTGTTTGGAAAAGGAAAGCAAGTCACTTCCTGTTAGATTTTCGTGTTTTAGGTAGAGAATTGTGTGTAGTGTTTTGAAAAAAAGTGTTTTATGCAATTGACAACTGTGTCAAAAGCTGAGAATTAGCTTATGGTTTTGGAGATTTGGTGTGTAGTTTTGCACTTTGAGTGAGAGGTTTTGTGTGTAAGCAGTTGGAAAAAACTGTAACAACATCAGTGCTGTAAGCCTGTCGACCATACAACGCATCCTCCAACGGCACCAAGTGACGATGAAACAGCTTTACAAGGTGCCATTTGAGGGAAGAATCTGCGACATGACTTTGTAGAGGTATGTATGCAACACTACTTCCAGTACTTCAGACATACCATATTTACTCATCTGTACATCCTTTTGTCTGTTACAGAGAGTATTGGAGATGGATGCCCATGTACATTTATTTATGTGGATGAGGTTGGCTTCAACCTCACCAAAACCAGGCGCCGCGGAATAAATGTAATAGGACAGAGGGCAATTACCAATGTCCCTGGACAGCGTGGGGGTAATATAACTATGTGTGCTGCCATCACTCAAAACGGGGTCCTCCATCACAATGCCACACTGGGTCCGTACAACACCGGACATATCCTCACTTTTCTGGATGCAATTTACACAATGCTTGTCCCTGATCCAGATCAGGAGCCTGCTAGATTTGTGGTTATATGGGACAATGTTAGTTTTCACCGGGCTGTTCTGGTCCAAAACTGGTTTGCCACCCATCCACAATTTGTAGTTTTGTACCTACTCCCATATTCACCTTTTCTAAATCCCATAGAGGAATTCTTCTCAGCCTGGCGTTGGAAAGTGTATGATCGCCAACCCTATGCCCGCATGCCGCTTCTCCAGGCAATGGAGGATGCATGTGGGGACATAGAGGTTGCCTCTGTCCAAGGTTGGATACGCCATGCTAGGAGATACTTCCCTCGATGTTTGGCAAGAGAAAACTTATCTTGTGATGTGGACGAAGTATTGTGGCCAGACCCAGCCCGGAGAAGAGATGAAGCGTAGCTTAGCACTGGTGACTGCCCCCCCCACCATTTCCTGGACTGCACCCCCGGGACCCCCCACACACACAATTGTGCTCTTTACTGTATTCTAAAGAATATACTTTTGGTTTACATATGTTTATGGTTTTGTTGTATGCTACTGTATACAACAGTAATGTTTGGCCTAATACAGTTTTTTCCGACTGCTTACACACAAAATCTTTTCATGTCACACGATTTTTGAAACCTCTCACTCAAAGTGCAAAACTACACACCAAATCTCCAAAACCATAAGCTATTTCTCAGCCTTTGACTCAGTTGTCAATTGCATAAAACACTTTTTTCAAAACACTACACACAATTCTCTACCTAAAACACAAAAATCTAACAGGAAGTGACTTGCTTTCCTTTTCCAAACACAACCATTCAAAATGCTACACTTATTCACCAGGTCACACACACACTCTTCACATCTGCAAACACTAATTGCTTAACTGATCACTAACCAATCACTGCTTTACTGTAGTATAGGCCTATAAATAGGTCAAAGGTCAGATTACCTGTTTTAAACAATGGATGCCAACAATGGACAGAGAGCAAGAGGAGTAGGAGGGAGAGGCAGGGGACAACAACGAGGACAAATTCAAAGACGAAGTGTTGGAAGAGGAGGAGAAGGAGGAAGAGGAAAATGAAGAGGAAGAGGAAGAGGAAGAAGAGGACGAGGGCAAAGAAGAGAAGGAAGGAGATTTATTTATGTGGATGAGGTTGGCTTCAACCTCACCAAAACCAGGCGCCGCGGAAGAAATGTAAAAGGACAGAGGGCAATTACCAATGTCCCTGGACAGCGTGGGGGTAATATAACTATGTGTGCTGCCATCACTCAAAACGGGGTCCTCCATCACAATGCCACACTGGGTCCGTACAAGACCGGCCATAGGCTCACTTTTCTGGATGCAATTTACACAATGCTTGTCCCTGATCCAGATCAGGAGCCTGCTAGATTTGTGGTTATATGGGACAATGTTAGTTTTCACCGGGCTGTTTTGGTCCAAACTGGTTTGCCACCCATCCACAATTTGTAGTTTTGTACCTACCCTCATATTCACCTTTTCTAAATCCCATAGAGGAATTCTTCTCAGCCTGGCGCTGGAAAGTGTATGATTGCCAATCCTATGCCCGCATGCCGCTTCTCCAGGCAATGGAGGACGCATGTGGGGACATAGAGGTTGCCTCTGTCCAAGGTTGGATACGCCATGCTAGGAGATACTTCCCTCGATGTTTGGCAAGAGAAAACGTATCTTGTGATGTGGACAAAGTATTGTGGCCAGACCCAGCCCGGAGAAGAGATGAAGCGTAGCTTAGCACTGGTGACTGCCCACCCCCCTACCAATTCCTGGACTGCCCCCCGGGACCCCACACGCACAATTGTGTTCTTTACTGTATTCTAAAGAATGTACTTTTGGTTTACATATGTTTATGGTTTTGTTGTGTGCTACTGTATACAACAGTAATGTTTGGCCTAATAAATATTTTCTGTTTATACATTGCATTGGTGTTTACAGTGTACTTGTTACCCCTCTCAGCAGATTACTTTCACTGTAGAACATTGTATTGAAATGTAGATATAAGCCTATGAAAGACCAAAGAGCTTTAGATTTAGAACAACAGTGTTTACATGGTATATCCAAAAATGTACTATTATGAAAGATGTGTTTGCCATTTGATGCAAATGCTTCATTCTGACATGTGTTTATGGCATTTTGAATGCAGTGTTACATTTTGAAGGAGATGTGAGGCATTTTGCATTTTGTGTGTGCAGTTTTGGGAATTGTGTGTAGAGTTTTGAAAAAAGGAGACATAGTTTTGAAAACGTGTGTAAGCAGTTGGAAAAAACTGTAAATATTTTCTGTTTCTACATCGCATTGGTGTTTACAGTGTACTTGTTACCCCTCTCAGCAGATTACTTTCACTGTAGAACATTGTATTGAAATGTAGATATAAGCCTATGAAAGACCAAAGAGCTTTAGATTTAGAACAACAGTGTTTACATGGTATGTCCAAACATTTACTATTATGAAAGAAGTGTTTGCCATTTGATGCAAATGCTTCATTCTGACATGTGTTTATGGCATTTTGAATGCAGTGTTACATTTTGAAGGAGATGTGAGGCATTTTGCATTTTGTGTGTGCTGTTTTGGGAATTGTGTGTAGAGTTTTGAAAAAAGGAGACATAGTTTTGAAAACGTGTGTAAGCAGTTGGAAAAAACTGTAAATATGGTGTCATTATTCAAGATATGCTCTCTTATCTCTCAAATCCTAATTGCATTGTTGGCCAAAACCATATTTATAATTGCAGTCTCTTGTACATCTGTAAACAAGCGTCCTCGTCCTCCATGATGTCTTTGCCTTTCCACTCTGTACAGAATTCAAACACAGTATGTGTTCAGCATAGGAACTGTAAACAATGGACACAAACAGGTAGTACAGCATGATAACCAACCTCATTCATTCAATGCAGTGCAGTAAATGGATGGCTTAGAGTTACAAATGTTTATGCAATACTATGCAGTCATACGTATTTTACAGTACATTACTGTAATGCTAAAATAGTCATTAGATAGTTGCATACCTGTTCTCATTTCTGAAGGTTCGAATTATGGACGCCACTGTAAATCGACTCAAGTTGGGCTGGACTCTCAGTCCAGCCTCTCTCATGGCTCTCCTTCCTTCTCTTCTTTGCCCTCGTCCTCTTCTTCCTCTTCCTCCTACTCCTCCTCTTCCAACTCTTCGTCTTTGAATTTGTCCTCGTTGTTGTCCCCTGCCTCTCCCTCCTACTCCTCTTGCTCTCTGTCCATTGTTGGCATTCATTGTTCAAAACAGGTAATCTGACCTTTGACCTATTTATAGGCCTATACTACAGTAAAGCAGTGATTGGTTAGTGATCAGTTAAGCAATTAGTGTTTGCACATGTGAGGAGTGTGTGTGTGACCTGGTGAATAAGTGTAGCATTTTCATTGGTTGTGTTTGGAAAAGGAAAGCAAGTCACTTCCTGTTAGATTTTTGTGTTTTAGGTAGAGAATTGTGTGTAGTGTTTTGAAAAAAGTGTTTTATGCAATTGACAACTGAGTCAAAAGCTGAGAAATAGATTATGGTTTTGGAGATTTGGTGTGTAGTTTTGCACTTTGAGTGAGAGGTTTCAAAAATCGTGTGACATGAAAAGATTTTGTGTGTAAGCAGTTGGAAAAAACTGTAATGCAAAAGTAAATAGGAAAAACACCAAGGGGGATGAATACTTTTGCAAGGCACTGTGTCACGGTTCAGACAGACGACCAGAGGACCACAATTGCGTCACACCAGAAAGTTTATTAAAACTTAAGGGAAAAGGGAAGTAGGGAGTGAATGAAGGCTCCAGGGGTAACAGGGATCCCGTCCAATGTGCTGGGTCTGTGCCCCCCCCAGTGGCAGCGATGCGTCCTATGAAGCCGGTGGTGGGTGGTCCAGAAGTCCTGGGGGGGGGGAGACACAGACACAACAGGGCGGAATGAAACAAGGCAGCAGTACAGTTCAAGGGAAATCCAAAATACGTAGTAGCAAGGCAGAAGGCTGGTCAGAGTTACCGGGATTGAAGAGTAGTCAGGAGTCGTTATGGCAGAAGCAGGTCTGGATCTCCTGGGGCAGAAGAGTATCCAAAAATCAGGCAGGTCCGGGGTCACAAAACCAGGGTGAGCCAGAAGCGCGAGCAAACAGGTTCCGGGTGTGAGCTTTGCAGACGATCTGACACCGGAGAGCTGAAAGACAGGGCCTTAAATACTGGGAGAGGTAGTGGGTAATGCAGCGCAGCTGGCAGAGTAATTAGAGCAGAGCAGAGCAGGGACAGGTGGAGCTAGTTAGGCTGAGTAGAGAGAGTGGTGAGCAGAGTGGAAGAAAATAAAGGTGGTAACCCGGTGGAGTGAGAGGCTCATGACAGAACCCCCCCCCCAAGGGACGGCCCCAGAAGTCCCAAGAGCAACACCACGCCGGGCGGGAGGAGGGGAGCCGGAGGAGGGCTAGAACTCCTCCGAACGGTCCGAGTGAACGTCCTCATCCTCGGAGGAAGCCGGAGGGCCGTGGTCGGGAGATGGGACAGGTCCCGAGACAGGATCAGGCACAGGACAGGAAGCCGAGCGGGCAGGACGGTTAGGGACCCCTCTGGGGCGGCCCCTACGGATTGCAGGTTGATCAGGATGCCGTTGGTGGAAAGCGGTGATGAGAGTCCTATCCACAATCCGACTAGCTGGCACCCAGGTCCTTTCCTCAGGTCCATAGCCCTCCCAGTCAATGAGGTACTGGAGACCCCTACCCCTCCGTCTGGACCGAAGCAGGCGGCGGACGGTGTAAACCAGACCACCATCGACGAGCCGTGGAGGAGGAGGACAAGGCGCAGCAGGGACCAGCGGACTCTCATGGATGGGCTTAATCTTAGACACATGGAAAGTGGGGTGCACCCTCAGGGAATTAGGCAGTTGGAGCCGGACAGCAGTTGGGCTAATCACTCTTATGATAGGGAATGGGCCAATGAACCGAGGTGCCAGCTTCTGCGACTCCACCCTGAGTGGCAGGTTCTTCGATGACAACCACACCCTTTGACCAACATGGTAGGTGGGAGCAGGAATTCTCCGACGGTTGGCCCCGGTAGTGTAGCTGGCAACGGATCTGAGGAGTGTGGCTCGGGCTTGTGACCAGGTGCGGCGACATCGACGGGCAAAAGCAAGTGCAGATGGGCAAGTAACCTCCTCTTCCTGGCTGGCAAATAGAGGAGGCTGGTATCCATAAACACATTGGAAAGGGGACATACCGATGGCAGAGCAGGTCAGAGAATTGTGTGCGTACTCCACCCATGTCAATTGCTGCGACCAGGAGTGGGGGTTGCGTGAAGTCATGCATCGCAGTGCCTTCTCGAGCTCCTGATTAGCCCGCTCTGACTGCCCATTGGATTGGGGATGGAATCCGGAAGTCAGACTGACTGTGGCTCCCAGCAGGTGACAGATCTCCTTCCAAAAAGCGGAGGAGAATTGTGGACCACGGTCAGAAACTACATCCTTTGGCAGTCCGTGGATCCGGAAGACGTGTTCCAGGACCACCTGGGCGGTCTCCTTGGCGGTTGGGAGCTTGGGGAGGGGAATGAAGTGTGCCATCTTGCTGAAACGGTCAACTATGGTGAGAATGACGGTCATGCCACTTGAAGGGGGCAGCCCCGTGACAAAGTCAAGGGCGATGTGAGACCAGGGACGTCTGGGCACAGGCAGGGGCTGCAGCAATCCGGCTGGGGGCTGGCAGGACGACTTGTGTTGGTTGCAGATGGGGCAGGCTTGGACGAATTCCCGTACATCCTTTCTCAGAGAGGGCCACCAGAACCTCTGGGCGAGCAGGTTGTAAGTGCGGGTGGAGCCAGGGTGACAAGCTAGGCGGGAGTCATGTCCCCACTGAACGACCTGGGACCTCAGGTCTTCGGGGACAAAAAGGCGGTCAGCTGGGCAAGTGCTGGGACCTGGCTGGTTACGGAGAGCCTCCAGCACCTGTTCCTCAACAGCCCAGGTCAGAGCTGCAACGATGCAGGGACTTGGCAGAATCGACACAGGGTCCTTGGAGGGGGTGTCATCCTTCTGGAATTGACGGGAGAGGGCGTCTGGCTTGGTGTTGCGTGATCCAGGCCGGTATGACAGAGTGAAATTAAACCTGGTGAAGAACAGGGCCCAGCGGGACTGCCTGGAGTTCAACCGTTTGGCCGTGCGGATGTACTCCAAGTTCTTATGATCGGTCCAAACGAGAAATGGAATGGTGGACCCCTCCAGCCAGTGACGCCACTCCTCCAAGGCAAGCTTCACAGCCAGCAGCTCACGGTTCCCTATGTCGTAATTGCACTCAGAGGGGGACAACCGACGTGAGAAAAAGGCACAGGGATGGAGCTTCCTATCCTCCGCAGCCCACTGAGAAATCACAGCACCAACTCCCACATCCGAGGCGTCCACCTCCACAATGAATTGCCGGTCCACATCAGGCATCTGGAGGATGGGAGCGGAGGTGAACCTCACCTTGAGGGTACTGAAGGCTTTGTCGGCTGCTGGGGTCCAGGTGAAGGGTTGCTTGGTGCTGGTTAGAGCAGTGAGAGGGGCAGCAACGGTACTGTAGTTCCGGATAAACTTTCTGTAGAAGTTAGCAAACCCCAGAAACTGTTGCAGCTTCTTTCTGTTCTCCGGAACTGGCCATGAAGTGACTGCTGATACTTTGGCAGGATCCATTTGGATACTTCCCTCTGCCACTATGTACCCCAGGAAGGCCACTGTCTTGACGTGAAACTCACATTTCTCTGCCTTGGCGTAGAGGGAATTCTCCAGAAGACGATGAAGGACTTGCTGGACATGGCGGGTGTGTTCAGACAGGTTTCTGGAGTAGATTAAGATGTCATCCAGGTAAACGAAGACAAACTTGTTTAACATGTCCCGCAGTACATCATTCACTAGAGCCTGGAACACAGCAGGAGCATTGGTGAGGCCAAAAGGCATAACCAGATACTCGTAGTGGCCTGTTGGTGTATTGAATGCGGTTTTCCATTCATCTCCCTCCCGGATCCGCACTAGGTGGTAAGCGTTTCTGAGATCCAACTTGGTAAAAACAGTGGCTCCCTGGAGCAACTCAAAAGCAGAGGTGAGCAGAGGCAGAGGGTAACGGTTTTTCACTGTGATATCGTTGAGTCCCCTGTAGTCGATGCAGGGGCGAAGAGATCCGTCCTTCTTCCCCACAAAGAAGAAGCCAGCACCAGCAGGAGATGAAGATGAACGGATTAATCCTGCGGACAGAGAGCCATTGATGTAGTCCTCCATGGACTTTCTTTCAGGAGCAGACAACGAATAAAGACGACCCTTTGGAGGGGCTGTTCCAGGGAGGAGGTCGATGGCACAGTCGTACGGTCGGTGAGGGGGCAGAGATGTGGCTCTTGCTTTGTTAAACACCTCTCTGAGACCATGGTAGCATTCTGGGACATTGGAGAGGTCAGGAGCGGAGTTAGTAGGTACTGGCCGAGGGGGTAGTGCGGCAGCAAGCAGGCAGGTTCGGTGGCAGTCCTCTCCCCACTCCCTGATCACCCCGGTCACCCAGTCGAGCTGAGGGTTGTGCCGGCGGAGCCATGGGTAACCCAGGATGAGGGGTTGGCCTGGAGAGGGGAGCAGGTGAAACTGGATAGTTTCTTGATGGTTTCCGGACAGACCCATCGAGACCGGGGCCGTGACATGAGTGACCGATCCGAGTAAGTGTCCGTCCAGTGCCCGGGCAGGAATAGGAGGTGTCAAACGGAGGTTCTCCAGTCCCAGTTGGCGTGCCAGCTTGATGTCCATTATGTTGGCTTCGGCGCCAGAATCCACCAGAGCAGCCAGGGTGTGAGTTGAGTCAGAGAGGCGGAGGTGAACTTGCAGCAGGGGTTTGCGGTCGGAGGACTGGATGGTCATTGAACTCAACCGGACTCCCCCTATGCCCGGTGAGCTTCGGCCCTTTAAAGGGCAGGTTACCACACGATGTCCATCACCTCCACAATAGAGGCAGAGGTTTGAGGTGAAGCGGCGCTGGCGCTCTGCAGGAGTGAGAGAGGCTCGCCCAATCTCCATAGGCTCAGACTGATCAAGCTGACCTGGGTGAGTGGCAGTAGATGACAGGAGCCCAGTCGGATCTCTCCGAATGCCGGTAGTAGGTGGACCTTGGCGCCCCCTCTCACGACGACGGGTCTGTATCCTTCTGTCGATCCTGACAGTCAGTGCGATGGCTTCATCAAGAGTGGAAGGCAGTTCATGGGAGACCAACTCGTCCTTGATATAGTCAGCCAAACTATGGAAGAACGCGTCCACCAACGATGGTGTGTTCCAAGAACTTCGTCTAGCCAGGGTTCGGAAGTCGATGGAATGGTCTGCGACTGTACGTCTGCCTTGTCGAATACTGAACAGTTCACGAGACGCCTCTGCGGTTGGTGAATCCAGGTCAAACACCTTCAGCATCTCCTCAGCAAACAGGTCGAAGGTTGCACATGCGGGGGTTTGACGTTCGAACTCTGCTGTTCCCCAGAGTCGAGCTCGGCCCGTCAGGTGAGTGATGGCATACCCAACTTTAGCCCCCTCCGTGGCGAAGGTCCTTGGCTGCAAGGAGAACTGAAGTCGGCAGCTAGTCAGGAATGGCCGGACCTGGGTTGAGTCGCCGTTGAACCGCTCGGGGTTTCCAATCTTGGGTTCCGGAGCAGCGGCTGCAATGACCGGGGCAGGTAACTCGGGGGCAGGGCTGGTGGGCAGACTGGCTGGGGTAAGGTTGGTGAGGAGTTGAATGATCATGGCGAGTTGTTGTTGCTGCTGCTGGAACTGCTGCTCATGCTCATCGGTTTCCATGTCGGGGAAAGTGTGCGCTGAGTCCATAATGGTCAGATCGTACTGTCACGGTTCAGACAGACGACCAGAGGACCACAATTGCGTCACACCAGAAAGTTTATTAAAACTTAAGGGAAAAGGGAAGTAGGGAGTGAATGAAGGCTCCAGGGGTAACAGGGATCCCGTCCAATGTGCTGGGTCTGTGCCCCCCCCAGTGGCAGCGATGCGTCCTATGAAGCCGGTGGTGGGTGGTCCAGAAGTCCTGGGGGGGGGAGACACAGACACAACAGGGCGGAATGAAACAAGGCAGCAGTACAGTTCAAGGGAAATCCAAAATACGTAGTAGCAAGGCAGAAGGCTGGTCAGAGTTACCGGGATTGAAGAGTAGTCAGGAGTCGTTATGGCAGAAGCAGGTCTGGATCTCCTGGGGCAGAAGAGTATCCAAAAATCAGGCAGGTCCGGGGTCACAAAACCAGGGTGAGCCAGAAGCGCGAGCAAACAGGTTCCGGGTGTGAGCTTTGCAGACGATCTGACACCGGAGAGCTGAAAGACAGGGCCTTAAATACTGGGAGAGGTAGTGGGTAATGCAGCGCAGCTGGCAGAGTAATTAGAGCAGAGCAGAGCAGGGACAGGTGGAGCTAGTTAGGCTGAGTAGAGAGAGTGGTGAGCAGAGTGGAAGAAAATAAAGGTGGTAACCCGGTGGAGTGAGAGGCTCATGACAGCACTGTACATGTAGGTAGAGTTATTTAAGTGACTATGCATAGATAATAAACAGAGAGTAGCAGCAGTCTGGGTAGCCATTTGATTAGATGTTCAGGAGTTTTATGGCTTGGGGGTAGAAGCTGTTTAGAAGCCTCTTGGACCTAGACTTGGTGGTCCTCTGTAGCTCAGCTGGTAGAGCACGGCGCTTGTAACGCCAAGGTAGTGGGTTCGATCCGGGACCACCCATACAAAAAAAAATGTAGGCACGCACGACTGTAAGTCGCTTTGGATAAAAGCGTCTGCTAAATGGCATATTGTTATTGCCGCTCCGGTACCGCTTGCCGTGCGGTTGCAGAGAGAATAGTCTATGACTAGGGTGGCTGGAGTCTTTGACTCATGGTGGTGGTGGGGTTATGGTATAGGCAGGCATAAGCTACGGACAACAAACACAATTGCATTTTATTGATGGCATTTGAATTCACAGAGATACCGTGACGAGATCCTGAGGCCCATTTTCGTGCCATTCATCTGCAGCCATCACCTCATGTTTCAGCATGATAACGCACAGTCCCATGTCTCAAGGATCTGTTCACAATTCTTGGAAGCTGAAAATGTCCCAGTTCTTCCATGGCCTGCATATTCACCAGACATGTAACCCACTGAGCATGTTTGGGATGCTCTGGATCGAAGTGTACGTCAGCGTGTTCCAGTTCCCGCCCATATCCAGCAACTTCGCACAGACATTGAAGAGGAGTGGGACAACATTCCACAATCAACAGCCTGATCAACTATGCAAAGGAAAGGTGTCGCGCTGCATAAGGCAAATGGTAGTCACACCGGATACTGGCTGGTTTTCAGATCCATGAACCAACTTTTTTTTTTAAGGTATCTGTGACCAACAGATGCATATCTGTATTCCCAGTCATGTGAAATCCATAGATTAGGGTCTAATGAATTTATTTCAATTGACTGAATTCCTTATATGAACTGTAAATCAGTAAAATCGTTGAAATTGTTGCATGTAGGCGATTTATATTTTTGTTCAGTGTAGTTAATAATGCTAGCTTTATGAGCTTTATCTAGTGGTTCATGTATGTCCCACATGGATCACCACACCACGTTACACTAAATAGCCACTGTTCTAGCATTGGATCACATGGACCACATGGATCACATGTTATTGCATCCTACTTTTGAAATTTCATATTATCTTGTTGCTATATTTGCGTAGATTAATCACTGTATGCATTTAGCATATTGCTATAATGTTTAATAATTGGATACTCACATTGCAACTTATTGGGGAATACTTTATTTGGATAGTCCATCTGTAGATGCTCTACAGACTATCAGTAACATTTCAACTAACTATCTACTAACCATAGCGCTAACCTTAACCCTTATCCTAACCCTTATTCTAAACATTACCCTAACCTTAACCCTTATTCTAAACCTTACCCTAACCTTAACCCTTATTCTAAACCTTACCCTAACCTTAACCCTTATTCTAAACCTTACCCTAACCTTAACCCTTATCCTAACCCTTATTCTAACCCTAGCCCTAACCTTAACCCTTATTCTAAACCTTACCCTAACCTTAACCCTTATTCTAAACCTTACCCTAACCTTAACCCTTATTCTAAACCTTACCCTAACCTTAACCCTTATTATAAACCTTACCCTAACCTTAACCCTTATTCTAAACCGTACCCTAACCTTAACCCTTATTCAAACCTTACCCTAACCTTAACCCTTATTCTAAACCTTACCCTAACCCTAACCCTTATTCTAAACCTTACCCTAACCTTAACCCTTATTCTAAACCTTACCCTAACCCTAACCCTTATTCTAAACCTTACCCTAACCTTAACCCTTATTCTAAACCTTACCCTAACCTTAACCCTTATTATAAACCTTACCCTAACCTTAGCAAGCATTTGCTTATCAACCAGTGGAGGCTTCTCAGAGGAGGAAGGGGCGGACCATCCTACTCAGTGAATTTCAGAAAAATAAAAAAAATTATGAAACATTAAAAAAGTTATCCTTTTTAGATAAAACTACACTAAGTATATTCACATGTCACCAAATACCTGATTAAAACTCACTGTTTTGCAATGAAGGTCTACAGTAGCCTCAACAGCACTCTGTAGGGTAGCACCATGATGTAGCCGGAGGACAGCTATTCCCTGTCCTCCTCTGGCTACATTGACATCAATACAAAACCTAGGAGGCTCGTAGACCTTACCCACTTCCATAGACCTAGGAGGTAACTATGACCACTTCCGAAGGACGTCCTCCAACCAATCAAAGCTTCTGCAATATGAACTGACACGTTGTCCATCCAATCATAGGATTAGGATCAGAGAACGAACCTAGGGTATGAGATATTGGTGAAGTGCTACAGAGCATTATGGGGGTTCTATGTGTTGAGAAGCTTGGTGAGTTGGTGACATATTGGATGGAGATTAAGAGTGAAGAGTGATAGTTTAGCATTTTTAGGATATTATTCCATTCAAATTAGTTTCTTCAAACTACAGGAGACGGAGGAGGTGGATTATATATTGTTTTCTTGGTTTTAGAACTTTATTTTTGTGTCGAGTTAGTTGAATATGCTAGCTAGCTACCAGAGTGCAGCAGAACGGCTAGCTAATGCTAACAACAATGTAGTGGAATTTTTGATGAAAAATTCAGATTCAAGTTTCTGGGAAAAAGCTACATCGATCATTTAATGGACGAACGTCTGCGTATTCAAACTGTGCAACACAACGAGAAGGTAAGATAAAACAGGGTCACAAGCAGTTTAATGGGAAGAGTTGGCTTTCACTCAGGGGCACGACGAGTGGGAAAGTTCAGCTAGCAAGGGCAACTACAAGGAGCTTGCAGAGGTAATTGCGCGTTACGATGCTTTACTTGCTGAGCATTTGGAAGTTTTTACTGTCTTCTCTGGGATGTCGAAATCAATTCAGAATGATTTGATCGCTTCCATCGCATCATCCATTAAAAGTGAGATTTAAAAAAGAGGTTGAAGTAGCGCATTTTTTTGCCGCGCGCTCAGTTAAGCTTTCCACTTTCCTCCAGTATTTATTTAGCGAAGGTGATAACACATCATCACTCTGGACAGACACAAGTAAAAACTCATGGCAATAAATGTTGCAGCAGCCAAGGCTACACCTTTAACATTAGAGATCTGACATGCTGCACGGGGTGAAAACAAGACTATTGTTCAGTCTGATCAACTGTAGGCTACTAATAAGAACAGATCCTAATTTATTACATTATTATTTTACAGGAGCAATTAGGGTTAAGTGCCTTGCTTAAGGGCACATCGACAGATTTTTCACCTAGTCGGTTCAGGGATTAGAACCAGCGACCTTTCGGTTATTGGCACAACGCTCTTACCCACAAAGCTACCTGCCGCCCCTAATTGGTAACGTTATGTATTTATACTCCATTTGTGTGTCAGGAGAAAATGTGAACGCGATCTAAATGTTGGTTTATATGCAAACTTGGGCTGGCTAGGCTGCCTAGACCTTTTTAATCCCAAATTATTAACTGGAATGAATCAGTCAACATAGTAGTGGTGACAGAATGTTTTATTAGGCCCTATGGTTGCATAGACCTGCACTGGCCTATGGTTGCACAGACCTGCACTGGCCTATGGTTGCATAGGCCTGCACTGTGCAAACATGTATAAATCAAGCTCAGCGCTGTGAGTTATATTGTCTATCGGTTGTTGTCTCTGTGTCTGGGTAGAGGAACCCCCCCTTAGTCTAGTCTAAATATAATTCATATGAAGAAATATAAGGTTGCTACAGTTTGACAGGGCTTTCATTCTCCCCAGGGCCAGAGAGTTTCTTTCCAGGAGTTAAAAAACAAAAACATGTGACCTGATTAGAAAAACGGGTCCCCATCATAGCCCACAGCCTGTATAAAACCTTTTAAAAACGGATTAATCACTGTCATACCCTATAGGGTCCGGAGCTTTCCTGGTTAGGTTACCAGATGAGGAAAAACTCGGTGGTGCTGCTGTAATGGAATGTATATGCTATTTGTATTTACAGTTAAAGTCCCCTCCTGTTCCCTGATTTTAAGTGGTGTTGACCACTACCATTGTCAACTCTCTCCTGACATCGACTGAAGCCACGTCTCATGTGCCCTGGCACAGTGAATGTTTCCTCTCCAAGCACTGTGAGTAGACCTGTCAATGTCCTCTCATTACTGGATGTATAGTCAATCACAAACACAATCACAATCACATTATTACACTTCAATGATTTTACTCCTCGCTTGAACTAACTCATTCTTAGCTCTTTTTGTCGAACTGTGTAGTGTGTTGTGTTATTGTTTTTTGTCTTCCCGGTCAAATCCTGTCCTGCCCGCCGTGGAAGAGTTGAGCTCTTCTCCAACACCATCCATCCATGATGATCCTGTCCTGCACTGAAGCCTTTGAACACCTCAACCCCTGTCCTGCACTGAAGTCAAGCCACTGAAAAACCTCAACTCATACCTCATACCCTCATTCAATCGCTGCTTTGATCCCTTCCCAACACTGTGGAAGTAGCCCTCTCATTCCCATGTCTCTTTTAAATGCTTTAGGTTAAAATAATTTGTCTTTCGCAATTTTTTAAACACGCTTCGTCGTCTCCGTGCGTTCCGCACCTACAGTGAGGGAAAAAAGTATTTGATCTCCTGCTGATTTTGTACGTTTGCCCACTGACAAAGAAACGATCAGTCTATAATTTTAATGGACGGTTTATTTGAACAGTGAGAGACAGAATAACAACAAAAAAATCCAGAAAAACGAATGTCAAAAATGATTTGCATTTTAATGAGGGAAATAAGTATTTGACCCCCTCTCAATCAGAAAGATTTCTGGCTCCCAGGTGTCTTTTATACAGGTAACGAGCTGAGATTAGGAGCACACTCTTAAAGGGAGTGCTCCTAAACTCAGTTTGTTACCTGTATAAAAGACACCTGTCCACAGAAGCAATCAATCAATCAGATTCCAAACTCTCCACCATGGCCAAGACCAAAGAGCTCTCCAAGGATGTCAGGGACAAGATTGTAGACCTACACAAGGCTGGAATGGGCTACAAGACCATCGCCAAGCAGCTTGGTGAGAAGGTGACAACAGTTGGTGCGATTATTCGCAAATGGAAGAAACACAAAATAACTGTCAATCTCCCTTGGCTTGGGGCTCCATGCAAGATCTCCCCTCGTGGAGTTGCAATGATCATGAGAACGGTGAGGAATCAGCCCAGAACTACACGGTAGGATTTTGTCAATGATCTCAAGGCAGCTGGGACCATACTCACCAAGAAAACAATTGGTAACACACTACGCCGTGAAGGACTGAAATCCTGCAGCGCCCGCAAGGTCCCCCTGCTCAAGAAAGCACATATACAGGCCCGTCTGAAGTTTGCCAATGAACATCTGAATGATTCAGAGGAGAACTGGGTGAAAGTGTTGTGGTCAGATGAGACCAAAATCAAGCTCTTTGGCATCAACTCAACTCGCCGTGTTTGGAGGAGGAGGAATGCTGCCTATGACCCCAAGAACACCAACCCCACGTCAAACATGGAGGTGGAAACATTATGCTTTGAGGGTGTTTTTCTGCTAAGGGGACAGGACAACTTCACCGCATCAAAGGGATGATGGACGGGGCCATGTACCGTCAAATCTTGGGTGAGAACCTCCTTCCCTCAGCCAGGGTATTGAAAATGGGTCGTGGATGGGTATTCCAGCACGACAATGACCCAAAACACACGGCCAAGGCAACAAAGGAGTGGCTCAAGAAGAAGCACATTAAGGTCCTGGAGTGGCCCAGCCAGTCTCCAGACCTTAATCCCATAGAAAATCTGTGGAGGGAGCTGAAGGTTCGAGTTGGTAACACTCGAACCTTCAGCCTGTTTGTCAGAGTGGCAGGTCTCTCTCCATTCAGAGACATCAGTATCAAGCCCGTCTGTCAGAGTACCAGGTCTCTCTCCATTTAGAGACATCAGTATCAAGCCTGTCTGTCAGTGCCAGGTCTCTCTCCATTCAGAGACATCAGTATCAAGCCTGTCTGTCAGAGTGTCAGGTCTCTCTCCATTCAGAGACATCAGTATCAAGCCTGTCTGTCAGAGTGTCAGGTCTCTCTCCATTCAGAGACATCAGTATCAAGCCTGTCTGTCAGAGTGGCAGGTCTCTCTCCATTCAGAGACATCAGTATCAAGCCTGTCTGTCAGAGTGGCAGGTCTCTCTCCATTCAGAGACATCAGTATCAAGCCTGTCTGTCAGAGTGTCAGGTCTCTCTCCATTCAGAGACATCAGTACCAAGCCTGTCTGTCAGTCTGGACTTCATCACATCATCTCCATGTGCTGGCTCCATACATGTTTCTGTGAACACGTACACATTCCATCAGTGATACATGGAATGAAAAGGCTGTTGCTATTACTGGACATAGTGCTGTTCTGTTTTATTAGTAATCACTCCATTGGGGACGTGTTGAGTGGACGTGTTGAGTGGACGTGTTGAGTGGACATGTTGAGTGGACGTGTTGAGTGGACGTATTGAGTGGACGTATTGAGGGGATGTGTTGAGTGGACGTATTGAGGGGATGTGTTGAGTGGATGTGTTGAGTGGATGTGTTGAGTGGACGTGTTGAGTGGACGTGTTGAGTGGACGTGTTGAGTGGACTTGTTGAGTGGACGTATTGAGTGGACGTATTGAGGGGATGTGTTGAGTGGACGTATTGAGGGGATGTGTTGAGTGGACGTATTGAGGGGATGTGTTGAGTGGATGTGTTGAGTGGACGTGTTGAGTGGACGTGTTGAGTGGACGTGTTGAGTGGTCGTGTTGAGTGGACGTGTTGAGTGGACGTGTTGAGTGGACGTGTTGAGTGGTCGTGTTGAGTGGACGTGTTGAGTGGACGTGTTGAGTGGTCGTGTTGAGTGGACGTGTTGAGTGGACGTGTTGAGTGGACGTGTTGAGTGGACGTGTTGAGTGGACGTGTTGAGTGGACGTGTTGAGTGCCAGTCACTGTTCTATCGACGACCGTTGGTGAGCAGACAATAGGTGAAGCTGGAGGTGAGGCTGGAGGTGAGGCTGGAGGTTGGAATGGAGGTGTGGCTGGGATTTGTGACTGGACGTGAGGCTGGAGGTGTGGCTGGAGGTGTGGCTGGAGGTATAGCTGGAGTTGAGGCTGGAGGTTTAGCTGGAGTTGAGGCTGGAGGTGATGCTGGAGGTATAGCTGGAGTTGAGGCTGGAGGTATAGCTGGAGTTTAGGCTGGAGGTGAGGCTGGAGTTTAGGCTGGAGGTGAGGCTGGAGGTATAGCTGGAGTTGAGGCTGGAGGTGAGGCTGGAGTTTAGGCTGGAGGTGAGGCTGGAGGTATAGCTGGAGTTTAGGCTGGAGGTGAGGCTGGAGGTATAGCTGGAGTTGAGGCTGGAGGTGAGGCTGGAGGTATAGCTGGAGTTGAGGCAGGAGGTATAGCTGGAGTTGAGGCTGGAGGTATTGCTGGAGTTGAGGCTGGAGGTGAGGCTGGAGGTTTAGCTGGAGTTGAGGCAGGAGGTATAGCTGGAGTTGAGGCAGGAGGTGAGGGTGGAGATGATGTCTTGCACAGAGTATTGTCCTCACTTGTAGTAGATGGAATATCGCCGCTCCCCTGTAGCGGTGGTTGCTTGGGCTCGGTTGGCGTTCTCATTGTAATGCATTGCTGTGAGGAAGAGTCTTGGTGAACAACGCAACCTGTCAGCAATATTCCAGAAGTATGACAACACAACTGACAAACTAATTTACATACTCGCACAACATTCCAAGGAACGAGTATACCACATTCTTTGGTGCAAACTTTAGTATCAGACTGTGGATCGCTTCGATGCAGGACGTTTGGTAGTCGTTCGCTTCGATGCAGGACGTTTGGTAGTCGTGACTAAGTTCGCCCACGTCCTTGACCAGTCCCTTGTCCAGCACAATGTTGGTCCGTTTTTCACATGCCGTAGTGCCTGTGCAGTGATGACTCACCGTTCAGTGATGGAATGTACAAAGAGAGGAAGAATAGAAATGATGAAACTGCTTACTTGGCTTGAGCCTGTCTCTGGCCTCTTCACCAATGAGGGGTTGATGCAGGCAGTTGGGAAACTCATCGCCATCACGTGTGTGGACCGTAGGGCTGTGGCGGTCTTGACATTTTGTCAGACGGTTATTGTTATGCAAAAGACTGCCGGTCTCACGGTAAATTACCTTTAATTAACATGAACACGTTTAGCATCTCCACAAACATGATTTAGCCTTACTGCTATTAGCCCATACAAACACATTGAATAACAGATTCACTACATGGAACAACAGATAGTCCTTACTGCTATTAGCCCATACAAACACATTGAATAACAGATTCACTACATGGAACAACAGATAGTCCTTACTGCTATTAGCCCATACAAACACATTGAATAACATATTCACTACATGGAACAACAGATAGTCCTTACTGCTATTAGCCCATACAAACACATTGAATAACAGATTCACTACATGGAACAACAGATAGTCCCCCCCAAAAAATCTAAAGGAAGTTTGTTCTGAAGTGTCCTATATCTGAGAGATATAAGAAAGATCAGGAAACATTTACATATATATATATTTTACATGTATTTAACCTCTTATTTTTGGCACTAAACAGTCTCCATATTTATTTCCATTCATTTTTTCAACTGGTTCCCGGGGGACCTTCAGACGAGTCTTGTGAAGCCTGTGGACGTCCTGGAGCAAAACAACCGACATGTTCGTGAGTCTCACCTTTCCACAGAGGGGTCATATCAGTGTGTAGCCCAAACTGTTCGGACGCTACAGACAGAAGTTGTGGATGAGGTAGATTGAGATGCATCCAATGATATCTCTAGTTTAAACTGACGGATGTGGATGAGGTGGATTGAGACGCATCCAATGATATCTCTAGTTTAAACTGATGGATGTGGATGCGGTGGATTGAGACCCATCCAATGATATCTCTAGTTTAAACTGATGGATGTGGATGCGGTGGATTGAGACCCATCCAATGATATCTCTAGTTTAAACTGATGGATGTGGTGGATTGAGACCCATCCCAATGATATCTCTAGTTTAAACTGATGGATGTGGATGCGGTGGATTGAGACGCATCCAATGATATCTCTAGTTTAAACTGATGGATGTGGATGCGGTGGATTGAGACCCATCCAATGATATCTCTAGTTTAAACTGATGGATGTGGATGCGGTGGATTGAGACCCATCCAATGATATCTCTAGTTTAAACTGATGGATGTGGTGGATTGAGACGCATCCAATGATATCTCTAGTTTAAACTGATGGATGTGGATGCGGTGGATTGAGACGCATCCAATGATATCTCTAGTTTAAACTGATGGATGTGGATGCGGTGGATTGAGACGCATCCAATGATATCTCTAGTTTAAACTGATGGATGTGGATGCGGTGGATTGAGACACATCCAATGATATCTCTAGCTTAAACTTATGGATGTGGATGCGGTGGATTGAGACGCATCCAATGATATCTCTAGTTTAAACTGATGGATGTGGTGGATTGAGACGCATCCAATGATATCTCTAGTTTAAACTGATGTATGTGGATGTGGTGGATTGAGACCCATCCAATGATATCTCTAGTTTAAACTGATGGATGTGGATGCGGTGGATTGAGACGCATCCAATGATATCTCTAGTTTAAACTGATGGATGTGGATGCGGTGGATTGAGACACATCCAATGATATCTCTAGCTTAAACTTATGG